>NC_031769.1:45646649-45816783 GCF_001522545.3 Parus major | reverse complement strand
AGGAAGGAAGGAACTAAATTATCTCAAGTTAATCAGCAAGCTAGCAGAGAAGCCTGAAAAAATTGACATTGAACAATGTATTTTTCCAAGCAAAAACTGATGTTGGTTATAAAAGAACTTACAGTGATACTGAAGCTCACCCATATTCCCACACAGGTAGTGAGAGCTATATAGAGAGGAAGTCCACTCTGTGTGACTACTGCTCCTATTCTCACCAAGTAGGTAAGCAAGGTGAGGACAGCAAGAGTGAGCAAATGGAGCTGTGCTATCCTGCCCCCTAAACATATAGAAAACTTGTGAAAACAGACAAAAAATTGGTGACAGGTCTAGGCAAAGAGTGGGGAAGTGGGCAAAGGCAGCCCTATTGCTGTCTGCCTTGCTTTTTACCTACAGTGCTGCCAAGCTTTGAAAATGTGCATGGGGAGGCATGAACTCCAAGTATCTGCTAGAAAACTGGAGTGGAGCATGTTCCACCCTGCTCCTGCTTGATGTAGACGCTTGGCATGAACGAATCCTTGGTCATGAATGCACTTGGGCACAATACCCACACAGCCCAGTTCAGTGTAGGCTTGTCTTTGAATACGCAAATTCATGTGAACACACTTGAGACACATCTGGACTTAAGAAAAGGGATCAGAGTTGCAGTGGCAGAGTTAGAGGCACTTAAATGTTTGTGTGTTTCCCAGGTCCCAGCAAAGAGAAAAGCTGAGGACCAGGCTGCAACAGTAGGCTTATCAAGCACCTGCTAGAACAGAACCCCTTAAAGGAGGAACCCTCAAAACCACACAGAAATAGGGAGCTTAGCAACACATATTTGTAGGAACAGAAACATGCAGCTGAATGCCACACACTGCACTGCATAGCCTTACCTCTCTGTTTCAATAAAAGAGTTGAAATGATCAGCCGAGCTGGAAGTGGCAAGAATTCAAGTGAAATTGGAATCTCCAAGGCAGCCTGCTGAGGCTGGTTACTTGAGCCACCATGTTGGCCTGAGATCCTGTTTTTGTCTTGTAGAATAAGGAAACCCATTATTGCTAACATGTGCTGCAAGAGTTCGTTAGCATTGAGGGTTCCCTTAGGAGTGGGATAAGTGATGTGATCCCATTTTTCCCTATGAATATTTATAAGCAGACCACATTTGAGTCTATTTATTTTCAGGGATTTTTCTTCCTTTTTATGGGGTTTTCAATTTTGTGTCTGAGGTTTCTATTTTCTATTTTTTTTTTAAGGCAAGACTAATTTCTGGGGAAAAGAGGTTGTTTGGTTGTGCAATAGCAACAGCTGTTGTTTTTTTGTGCTTCATTTGGCACTGGAGTAAAAACAGCAACTTTTTGTTTGTAATAATAACAGATGTGTATAACATTATATGCAGTCTGTGCTAGAGATGGGAGAACGTGTTCTGAATAAATTTTCAGCTCACTTGAAGTTCATGGGTTCAAAATTTACCCACAGAATCAAACTCTGCAAATGTCTTCACCTGCCGTGAATTTAATTGTATTAACTTTTGCACAGCCTTGGAGCTCAGTAAAGGTTATATGCTGTAAAATTCACCAAGCTCTTCTCTAGCAGTACAAAAAGAAGCATGTTCATGGCCACTGATCATTACCACAGACTTAAGATGTTAGTGAGGAATTCAAAGGCATAAGAAGGGGCAAGGTGATAAATTATAAGGATGGGTAATCAGAAAGAAGATGGCACAAGGCAAAGGAATGACTAGAGCAGAGCTAGGGCAAGTAAACAGCAAATTCAGTAAGAAGTCTAAAGGATCTCTGAAACAGTGTTTCCAAATGTTGAGATTGCTCCCTTTCTGTAAAGTATTTAAGCATGTGTTTAAGTTTCAGCACACTAACTTCAGCAGAACTAGACACGTGTTTAATAGCTTTGTTGAGTGGGGGCCAGTATGTACCACACCTTGCAGGTTGACATTCCAGGTAACTTGAGAGAGGGAATATCTGTGTGGAGACAGTCACCACAAAGCATGAAATAGGAACCACAAGCCACAAGGCTCACTAGAATGCCAAGGAGGACCAATCCTACTATAAATGTGACAGGAGGGACTGAATTTGAAAAATGTATTGGATCTGCAGCAGATGAAAAGAATCTAAGAAAGACATTTCCTGCAATTGCTGATATGGGATTAAATGCTCCAAAAAGAAAAGAACAAAAGAAACAGAAACCTGTGTCTACTTCTATGAAGAAAACTAAAGAAATGGCAGAAACAGTCTTAAAAAATATGTCAGCCTGCAACCAATAGATTGAATAAAAAAAATGGTTGTGCAGTATTGGAAATTTCTGCAGAATTACCACTTTGAAACCCATACTTTCAAGAAATAATTGGCCAAAATTTATTATGATAAGTAAAATAAAATAAAATAAAATAGCCCAAAAAAAAGCCATGCACAGTATCATGCAAAGAGTATTAAGACTGCATGGTAAAGCATTTAAGTCAAGGAATAATATTCTAAATTCTTTGTGAATCTTCAATCCTTTCACACTCAGTTGTCTGTATAATAATACACATTTAATGAGGTAACTTTATGTTGCCTGACACCTAAGGGATATGAAACCACATTTTATTTCACAGCAGTCTTCAATAGTGGAGACTGCTTACTGTCAAAAATATTGTGAAGAGAGAAAAGGAATGGACGCATCTACAGTTTGCAGAGACAGCAGCGTAACTCTATGTGTGATATTCAGGCTGTCAGTATCAGAACCACTAATATATCTTTATCTTGAAAAATGTGGTGTGTTTAAGTGATGTTTATAGATTTCTGACAGAAAGTCTCATCAAAGATAGTGGAGCAGAGATGAAAAGTAAAAGATTTAAATCAATTAGCATACATTATTTGCTTTAAAACTACTTGGTACCCATTTGGAATAGGAAAATAAATCTTACTCTAGAGTTTACATTCTTTCTCCTACTTCTCCTTCCAGTTTATCTTGGAACAGCAAAAATGTAATGTGTACCTGTAGAGGAGGGTGGGTTTGATTGCAATATGCATTTTAGGGTGGGGATCTGGCTGACTGATTATATACTGGAGAGGAAGGTGCTGCAGGGTAACAAAAATGGTCTTTCCAGCCCTAAGGAACCAGACCTTGTTTTCGTTCAGCTTGTTTGCAGACTCACCTCAGAGGTCAAGTGCAGTTTAGGACTTCACATTAGCCTTGGAGCAGGTTCTATAGCAGCTTTGAATGAGTTTGTCAGTCTCACGTGCTGCAGCACTGTCCGTGGTGAATTTTTACCCACCACTATTTTTATTTTAGAAACCACTTCAACTGATCATCTCTATGCACAAATTTATATATGGATACAGCTGAACTGATGTGCTTCACTGAAGATCTCTATTAAGTCATTTTAGCTACTTGATCTCAGAAGCACCTTAAATGTTTAAAATGCATCAGCACAAGAAAAATATAAATGCAATGCAGTGTGTGCAAGACCTAAAAAGTCCAAGCTCTCACCTCCTGCATATACTGTGAATGGCATGAAGGTAGCAAACCTGACTGCCATGAGCCATACATATAACATTCCCAGAAGAACAGCTCCATTTGTTCACGCTTCCTGATGTGCATGCAGCATCTCATGTGAGGCCCATTAAGAGGAGAACTGCTCTCTGCAGTAAGTGCCAGAGGGACAGGAAAAGGATTCTCCCTCTTCTGAGGATCTTGAAGCCCTCTGTCACATCAGAATGGGGAGAACCAAGGTGCAGGCTCTTTATTCTACCACCACTTCTGTCAAAAGTTTACACATAAAAAATTTTACAAACTAAGAGCTTTTCATTTAAAAAATTTATATCTGGGTGTCAGTGACTCACATTTCCCCCACTGGCTTCCAGGATTGAGAAGAAAACACTGAGAAGGTGTAATGCTAACAACTTGGGTCTCTCTTCTGCAGTTTTGCTCACAGATCTGCCCCTACATAAGGTGCTATTTAGAGCTCCATCTTGTGAAACCTTGAGCCATAAGACCAAAATCATTTATCAGTGTGAGAAATCCAAGAAACAAAGGCTGATTTTAGCTCAGGGTTTCAAGCAAAGCTATTTTTTGATGCCATTAAGCTACAATTACAGCATTCTTTGGGTTCACTTTAGAGTTTCAAATAAAAAATACCCAGGCCACAACCTTAGTGAAGGCTGAAGCACGGCTTGGTTGAACTAATTTTCTTAGATTTGTCTAATTTACATTTTCAACCAAGTATTAAGCCTCATATGCACTGAAAAATGCAAGTACAACAATCTGCTGCGGCGTGCCTTAGCAATATATACACTACTGAAATATTAACATAGTCACCTCTCCACTCCATAAAACTATTAAATAAAAGTCAAAAATAAGTGTGCCAATGCAGATACTTGGGACAGAGAAAGTTAAAGGAGAAGAAGAGGTGGAGCACAGAGTCATCAGAGCAAGGACAGAGGCAGGAAGACCATACTCAGGATAGCAGTAGCACATTTGGGGAATGCCAACCAAAATTAACATTCCAAATGATCCCTTCTTTCCAAACAGCATGTCCCACTGTCATGCACACACTTCCAAGAAACACTGGAAAAGATAATGGTGGAGCAGAAAAATGAAGAAAGCTCAGTTCTTTTAAAAAACTCACATGAGGACAGCTGCTGACTGGAATGCACTGTTTCTTGCGACACTCTGTCTTGCCTTTCACACAAGCACAGATGGTGCAGTTCACAGAGGACCACATCTCTCCATCCTGCAAGAGGGAACATGATATAGTATCAGCTGGGGTGGCAACAAAAAGCTATTTCAGCAATGTATCATTGCACAAGAAAGGATGAATTTCCCTGTTGGCACTGTGTCATTGTTTAGTCTAAATTATTTTGAGGTGTCTGTCCATGGCCAGTTGGATTCAAGACAGGGATCAAATTCAGCCAGGTTTTCTTCCCTTAGGCCTTGTTGGTAAGAAATTTATTTTTCCAAAGCTAACCAAATCACATTTGCATTTTTCAACAGTGTCCTGATTATTTGTATTGTTTTCTATCCAATAAGCATCTGAGTTGTGATCACACCTACCACAAATTTTCATTTCAGTTCACATAATCAGAAAAACCTGATTCTGTGGGTTGAGTGACATCTTTAAGTTGTTGCACATGAAAATATTTGATTAAGATGTCAGCAGATAGTGAATTTATTCCCATATGTAGCATCTTTTCAACATAGGGCAGGAACGGTCAAATAATTCTAATTTAGATTACTACGGCACTTTCATGGATATCTGATCTGCTAAACATCTGAAAATATTTAGAAGAGATACAGTATTGAATCTCTCAAAAGCAGAGCAGGTAAGACAGCCTATGTATAGCTCTGAAAATATGAAGTGTAGAGCATAATATGCCTTGTGGTCTTGTCCCCACTTGGGATGAATTGCTTGTGGAACTGCCCTGGCTCCTTTTTACACAGTGTTGTATCTGCCAAGCATGGTTCCTAAAACATTCTGTCTCACCCACTTACAGTCTTATGCTAGACCGCTTAGAGCCAAAGTGTGCATGTTTTCTGTTTACAGGGCTGCTGGGAAGGAAGGGTGAGGATAGACCTGACAGGAACAGGCAGTTCAACCAGACAGCTGTGAATAATTATGTGCCCACCTCAACATGATGTTCTGACCAGAAACAGAAACAGACTATATCTGAAATGCCAAGGAGACTAACTTATTCAGCTCAGCTTGCTTCATCAAAGGCTGTCTCTCTCCTATTTTTTGTTTCTAGGGTATGTTTCTATTGCCTGGAGTTTCTGATGTTCTTCGGTCTCTAATGACCACTCACCAGGCATCTGCCAAGATACCAGAATACATCACAGCTGACTGCATGCAGCTGCCCTGAATTTTTGTCTTACAGCTGGTTTTGCACAGGAGTGCAAAAACACATTTGCTGTGTCCATTCTGTGTTAGACCATTGACTTCATAGAGAAATATTGAATTTACTTTTTTGCACACAAGGCCAGAAATGGATGTACTGTCTCGTTATTTTTTCACACTCCATATAATACTAGTAATATATAATAAAATCTTCACAAGAAGCAGAATATTTTAGTTGGGTGCCTAAGAAGTAGGCATTTGTTCCTGAAGCACAATGGTGCCAGTGTGAAAGTGCCAATCAGATGGAGCATAGTCTCAGCGTACAGTAGGTTCACAAGTAATTTCCAGAATAAACACTTCTGCTATGTACACAAAAGATGGAATAAATGGGAAGCAATTCTGGCTGAGCAAACCAAGTACTCACACAGGACTTAACATTTGATCTGATTCAAGGGTCTCTTAATTCACAGATGGCCCATGAGGTGACAGAATCTTTTTCTGACACAGTGTGAAAAAAAGCTGCACCACTTGGAAAAACAAATGGGGTCTCAGAAACAGCAGAAGCATTCTGCAGGGAATCCCTTGTGATTTTAATACATAGGGTGAGAGTGCAGTAGGTAACAGTTATTACATGGCTATCCCAGTATAAGATGTCAGGGGTGCTGTCCTTAGCAGAGACGTGAAATGTAGTAAATCAAGTAACTTTCAGCCAAAACGAACTTCACAAAGCTCTTGTTGGCTCAGTTACGGAAAAGACTCTGGCTCGGCAGATAAAGCCTACATACCACTCAGAATATCTCCTCCATGAGTATCAGTGATTGTTTTAGAAAGCAGAGCATTAGTATCTCTTACTAAAAATGAATCCATTGTCATGAAACTGCAGCTTGAACATCTACACACAGAGGGGCAGACAACATGTAACATTCAAGGGGGAACTAAACTTTAACTGTTGACTATCAGCAGAATTTATGCAAACTCAGAAAAAAAATGAGCAGATGGAAAATTCTGCAAAGCTTTGCCTCTGAGTTGTTCCATCATCAACTAGGATGGTGACAATTCTGCTAAAAACAAGTCACAATAATTTACAGCAAACTCATGCTCTTTTGGCTGTTACAACGGCACCTACCCTTGAGCCACACGTGAAACCTTACCTGAAAGACTTTATTGCCAAACTTGCATACTTTCACCTCCTCAGGAGAGATGTATGAGATACATTCCTTGCAGCAGTGGTCTTTGTTTTTATTGCATTCACCAGGAAGTAAGCATCTCTTCTTACATATCACTGTTGAATCCTAGGTACAGAGGTGAAAGGAAATCATAAAATCATCACCAAGATGTTTGTGCTCCTGTGTGTCCTTATATATTTCTGCTTGCTCAGTCATTGCATCCACCCAAGCCACTGGACAGGTGCTTTGAACAGGTCAGCTCAGATAAAATAAATATTATTTACAGATAAAGGGAATCTTTCATGGTCTATGAATTTAAAGCCTAGCTTGCACTTCTGTTGACCTGCAAAATCTCACTGATTTTGGTGGCACTTTGATTTGTTTGCCTTTGTAAAAAACTTTAAGATGTTGCAGTCGTGTTAGGGAACTAAATAAAAAACACTGACCTTCAGCAGAGAGATGGTAATTCATAATTTAGAAAATCCTCTTCCAGTCTAATGCAGTCTTAAAGAGGACAACATAATCTGAGCAACTTTATTTTGCATCAGACAGGGTCAGGCATCATGTCTCAACTGAGACTTAAACTTTCCTAGCACAACTGCAAGTGCTCTTCAGATCAGATTCTTTGAGACCACACAAGATGCCAAAGAATAGTATCAGGCTTACAATTCCACAGCCCTACAAATTACTGCTAAGCCAGACAACCATCAGCATACAATATCTAAGCACTATGGACTTACCTTGCATGTACACACTGTGCAGTTGTCATAGATAAATGAGGAACCATTATCATACACATTGCTGTGAAAAAGGCAGCTTCCAAATGGGAGGTCAAACACTTTCCTCTGTCCTGAATATGAATAAACAGTAACAGAAACAAAATGTGGTTGAAAATATGCCACATTGTCAACAAAAATAGTAGGGCTTATTGTCACCAAATTCATGTGCAACGTGTCATTTGCTATGTGCTTCCATTTCAATCTGAAAAATATGTACTTTTAACAGTTCACTATTCTTTTGGTACACATTCATCTCTGCACGTTCTACTGTGGGATGGAATATAAATGATTTATGGCATGTTTATAAAGTAAAAATCTTTCTTCTTCTCATCATAAAGTGCACAGTGCAGCTAAAGGAATAAAAAGTAAGCACTGCAAACTCTTAAGGTAGGTACACTTAAACTAGTTTAAACAGTCTTTAACTTAAAGCAATAACTTATCAAATAAAGCAGTCTAAACTTTTTTAGCATATCTGCCCCAGGGGTTCACAGCAGCCAAGCTAAATCAACTCAGTGACACTGATCCAAAAAAAATCATAGGTGTTGTCCAGTCTCATTAAGATAGCTTGGTGTACCATGTCTTCACGCAAGGCAACAAGAAATATAGGAATCTGCATAGTTTATGAACAGAATGAACACAAGATATTTAGTTTCCGTAATCTGAAAATTACTTGGGTTTAATGGCAGTGAGACAAAGGTTTGGGGCACTATACAGGGAAGGCAGCACCAAAATCAAATCCTTCCAGAAGTCATGTGATCCCACAAATACTTTCAGACCCAAGTTACAATACAGTTTGCACTCCTGTAAGCTTCTCTTATTCCTCAGCTTCTTTCTCAGTAAGTTATTTTTAAAAAGATACTATTATAATACATACACATGGGCTCTTCACAAAAACACTATACTTACTTGCCTACTTTTGAATTTCCCTGTTTACTGTTGGAGATGGGTAACTAATAAGTTCTTTTATGTGTGGTTGTCACTCTCCTACCTTATAATTTCTGACATCTAATGTTTAATAGGCATCAAATCCAAGGTAGGGAATTCCCACTCAAAGTACATATTAAAAGTGCTAAATACTAGGCCAATATTTTAGCTTTCAAACCATCAGGTCTTTGGCACACTGTAATTCCTTCCTTTTTCAATAATTCTTGATAAATGTAGAGCCTCTTTAAAAAAAAATTCCACTTTCCTCTCAGATATAAGTGAACAAAAGAATAAGCGTACAGCAAAATCCGTTGGATTTGCCTTCAGTTTTTACAAATTGAATGTTAAACAAAAGTTATTAAATAATTGCTTTTGTTCTGTTAGACACAATTTAAACATCCCTCTCCTGCAAATTAGCTACTTGGAATTAATCTGTGATTGCATAGCCAGCCTTCTTGCACAGGATGTGTGTCTTTCTCAAAAAGTTTTATTTATCCTGCAGGACTGACATAAGGAATCAGTTGAGGATGCTCAGAAGTCCTAAAAGGAACTGCTCCACATCCATGCACTACTTAGGGGCAAAGCCCTGCCTCAGTCCTGCCTGTAACAACACTTCTGCTGCTCACTGTGGGGCCAGGACTTCAATTGCAGAGCTTGTGTCAGCAAATGAACAAAAGTCCAGTTCTCTCCCACACTATCTCGCCATGCCTTGCAAACTGCTCAGCACAATCCCGGGTGGCCTACCCAGTTCAAATAGTTGGTTCAAAACCGCTGTCAAAGGAGACACCACTTTAAAAGATGTGGTGATGAAGATATTGGCTTAATGGTTGTCTTTGCTGGCTCATAACCACTAGTTAAACTAATAATTCAAGTCCCAGTAGAGTCCACAGCATTCTTCTAAGCTATGTCTGCTGACTATCAGGAATTCAATTGCAGGGAGGTCCTTCATATGATACTTTAAAAACCATGCCTCAGCATCCCTGGAAATTTTTCTCTTTCCCAACTACCATGCAGTGTGTTACTCATCCCTTGGCTTTACCTCCCCACCAGAACATTTAACACTTCCCTGTAAATAGACATAATCAATTCCCAGGTATATGAAATGCTTTAGAGTAAAAACTACATAAAAATGAAATACATTATTATTACTGAATTTGTTTACATTCTAAGAAGGGAAAAAAGAAATTTAAGAAAGATTCCCTTGAAGTAGTCAAAAATTAAAGCTGCATTTTGAATGCCTCGTTCAAGGAGGGGAAAGTTCAGTCAGGAAAAGCATGGGGAGGACAGGACAAGGGGAGTTTTCAGAAGGAAAGGAAAAATGTTCTCAGCCAAAACAGAAGCTCAGCATTTGGACTGTTCTCCTATCCATTTCATTCCTCTAGTGCATTACTCTCTGGTACTGTGGTTGAATGTTCCAGGCCGACATTTATTTACCTGAAGAACTTCTCAATTAGCAAATAAATAAATTCAGGTTTGTTTCAAGCGGTCAAAAATGTAAAGTATTATCAGAACCTGGAACTCTATATAGCTTTGCTGGCTCCAAGGCTAGACATCTCTGTATCTCTAACCTAGACCTGTTAAGAGATTTCAGATAAAAATATAGTCAAAATTACAAAAAGTTTCCATTGATGAACTGGAAGTAATTAGTTCTGAAATTTTCCAATCCTAGTTATAACCCTAGTTATAGACCAAACTAAAGTCAATTTACTTGGCAGGATGTAAGTGCTCCTTGTTTAAGAAATAGATGGAATGTTAACCTGTGGGATCTGTGGACAAAGTAAGAGCACAAGGCAGTGCCTTATTTTGTCACTGCCTAGCTTGTCATGTCCTGGAAGAGCCAGCCCTTCTTAGAGGCCTATGACTCACACCTTTCAAATGTGTTGGAAAGATGTAATTGAAAATATTCCTGGATGATTCCACCTTAAGAAGGCTATCATGAGATGATCTCCTGGATCCATGGCCTCTCTGACAACAGTTTCTATAAATGCAATGTCAGTTCAGAAGTTTCCTCTGACCTGCATTTCCTCAAAAACCAAAAATGCAAATGCTCACTCAAGTACTAATATGAGATGATGAGGCCTTTTTCTTGTGGCAAACTCCAAAGGAACATTTCCTCCACCTCAATCTCCTTCGTAAAATATATGATGAAGGTGGGAAGCATCCCTATATTTTTTCTTTTAAGCAAGGCAACTGGTCTGTGTTCAAATGCTCTTCTGCAGCTGCTTGATTAACCACAACCCTAACACTGACCATTCAGAGTACCTCTTCAAAATCTGTGGATTATAAACTGAGCAATAGAATCTCTTACTCCTCCTGGAATTTACCAGTACTGTGAAATACTGGTCTAAAATAGGTTATGCACAAACATATTGTATTAATTACAAAATTCCTAGGGGAAAAACCACTCACCTAAGCATTTGGGGCAGCACTGTCCAGCAGGAATGTGACTGAGGTGCTGGGGACATGAGAGAATGGGGCAGACTTCTTGGATACACTGTGTCCTGCCACCCTGAAGGAAAATAGGCTCCATTAGAAAGAAATTAAAGCAAATGTGCGTGTACGCGCACACACACACACACACACACACACAGAGGCAACAAGGTCTTGAAAAGCCTTACCAAAGCAGTATTTGCCAATAGAAATTTCTGCTTGCATCAGACACACAGGACATGTACAATTGTCCTTCAAGAGTTTCTATATTGCTTGCAGAGAGCTTGGATTATCCATACTTTTTACAATCTCTCAAACAATGAATGTAGTAATTGAAGAAACAGTGTTTTTCTATCTTATTTCTTGGTGTGGATATGATAAAACCAGGGAAAATAAAATCATTATCCATGAACATTTCCGGATGTTCCAAAAAGTTATTGAGCAATTTTTTATATTATTCTTCATCTCCTGTGTCGTGCCCTTCTAGGCTTGTCTGGGACAGGGATTATGTGCTGAAGCAAGATGAGAGCAGGTGTTCTTCCCCTATGTCTGTGACCTCAGAAGCCAAATAAGGCGAAATCACTTAAGAAAGAACATTCTTGTTAGCTTCCAAGTCCAACTATACAAACCCTGAAGGTCTGCTTTCTTCAGAGGACTGAAAACCAAGTGGGTATATGAAATTCTGGGAATGAATGAGGAAAAAACAAAAGAAAAGAAAAAAAAAATCAAACTAGACTGGATATATCCTGGTGTGTCATAAACAGAGGCAAAGACAAAAGCATAGAAAATATATTGAAAATTGAGTCAGTTAAAGAGATCTTATTTCTCATTCTGCTCTGTTGCCTGATTACTTCATCACACCTTCAGAATACTGTATTTAGCTCTAGACCCTCTACCAACATGTGCTCCATATGCTTATGAGAGGTCCAGGTTGCCAAACTTTAAAAATCAGTCCACCTTTTTCTCAGCAAGTCAGGTTTTTTCATCTAGCTGTCTTGCCTTATTTATCACTCAGAGCTGCAGGCTCATCCCAGCAATAAGCTTTGTGTTCCTGATGCTGTGACTGAAGGCTTACGAACAGTCTCCTCCAACCTACATGCTGAAAGGCTCTCGCGGCTCCCTGGGGAGAGATGGAAAAAGCCGTTCATTTTGAAGAGCTCCGTGCCTGAAATGATGGCATACCACTCCACTCCTAATGGCCTCAGTGAATCATGTAAAAGCTTTTACATATAGGCAGACCCACTGTTGCACAGAAAACAACATACTGACTGTACCCCTGTTCTATAATAAGTTTTCAGGCACTGAAGTCTACCTGTCCCATGGGGCTACCAAAGCATCCTTGAGTGCACATGGCTGAGGACTGCTCGTAATTCTTTCACTGCAGCATGCAGAAACACAGACCTTATTGTAGACTGAAACGACTGCTCTAAATTAAGGGCCAGACCAGAAACTTGACAAAACTAAATTAATTCTTTAGTGATGTTCCTTAGTATGCTCAGGGAATAGCTCTGTGAGAAGAGACACAGGTGCAGAGTGAAAGGAAAGAAACAAAGAAGAGCTCTCTGAAGTTGTGCTGTGATTCACCCAGGGAAAAAAGGCTACAAGAAGCCGAAGTTCAAACTTCGGTGACAATTCAGCAAAAGATAAAGCAGGGCATGGATGTCTCAGCCAGACTGGTGACAGGATCAGGGATATATCCATGGAAGATAATGAGGAAAGGCTGAGGGAACTGGGACTGTTCAGCCTGGAAAAGAGAAGGATTCAAGGTGACCTAATTGCAACCTTTGCGTACCAGAAGGGAGCCTACAAGTAAACATGGAGAGAGGCTGTTTAGAAGAGCATCTAGCAATAGGAGAAGGAGAAATGGCTTTAAACTGAGAGTAGGCTTAGATTGGGTTAGATTAGATTAGCCTTTAGGAAGAAAGTCTTTACTGAGAGGGTGACGAGACACTGGAACAGGTTGCCAGGAGAAGTGGTGGGTACTCCATTCCTGCAAGTGTTTAAGGTCAGGTTGGATGGGGCATGGAGCAACGTGGTCTAATGAAAGGTTCCCCTGCACACAGCAGGGAAATTGTACCTAGATAATCTTTAAAGTGTCTTTCAACCCAAGCTATTCTATGATTCTGTGAAGATAAAGCAATACTCCAACACATGGTGGGCACAGGTCCATTCTTGCAATCATGCTGCTGCAAAGCTGCCATGGAGTTTTGCTTCACTGACAGACTGAACCAAAGCTCAAGCTTAGCACGCCATTGAGATGTTGCCTTTGTAGCCTCTTGCATAGGTATCTTCATAAATACAAAATGCCATGGATAATGTAAAATATTTCCTCACTCTAGCCTTTTGTTTATAGCTCCTGCCTATAGTTTTGCACTGGCCCTTCTGCACAAACTAGGACTAGTTCCACCTGTCTCTTCACCTCAGTGCTACTCCTGCTTCCAGCTGGAATGCTGCTTTTTAACACCAAACTATTTTCTAACCTGCTGCTGTCCCAGATAGGTTCTCCCAGGCTTGAGTTTCATGCAAGTGCAAGTTCAAAAACAGTCTGAAACAAACAACCTGTACCATTTAAAGTAAGAATAATTCTACCTGCCCTAAAGAACTTAGAGAGATAATTCACTGGGCACTTACTAAATGTTAAAACACACACAATATTTCTATTTTCTTAAAACTCTCAGTCATCATAATTCAAGACTCACAAAGCATTCAGAATACCTGTTTTCAAAGCAGCTGATGCAGCCAGTACTTTAAATTGCATGGACTAGAGATGGGTAGGAAAAAAAAATGAGTGCAACAAAAGTTCAACAAAAATACTAAAAATTAATAGAAAAAATAACTCTGGAGAGTAAGAAGATTGGCTTTGGACAACCTAAGCTAGGATGGGAACTGCACAGTGAACACCTTTCCTCTTCCATTTCTCAATTGCATCTACATCTTTTAGCTCACATTTCCTTGTATGATATCTCTCAGGCAGCCCGAATGCTCCAGGTCAGGAGCAAAACCCCCCAGTTATTCCAGTAAAATCAAACCTGAATTGGAAGCCAGCACAGACCAATAAAGCACAAGTGACATCTGTTTCCTGTGAGAAATGCTATTCAAGATCTAGGCAAATAAATCCTTGAGCAATAGTTAACCTGAAACCTTAATCAGAGGAGGCTGCTGCAGCTCAGAGTTTTCTGGAGGTAACAGATTTTGTAAGAAATCTATTGTCTACAAAGAAAATATTCACTTTCCGACTTGTAGACAAATAGAAATACTGTATCTCCTGCTGACACCTCATATCTGCAAGATAAACCAAAAGGCTCTGAAGCATCAGCTCAGCAGGTGTTGTGGACTGAGGTTTCATCTTGTCTAAGCAGTTTTCTCAAGAGACAGAAGAGAGAGGGAGATGAAATAGTACTTTCTAACACTCCCGTGAGAGCTCCATCTTTAAGACAGATAATAAATCCTTATTTAAGTGAAAGCATGGAGCTGGTCCATCTAGCCATCCATTCAATTCTGCTCAGCTCCTACCTCAATTATGATATTTTGCTGTTCATTAAGGACACCTTGGCAGTGTTGACACACCCATCCAGACTATGACCAACTAACTGCTGGAGACACTGGATGAAGGACAAAGGAGCAGTTTCTGGGTAGGTGTCCTGGTTTAGGGCACATGCCTGGTGCACAGCCTATGTGCTGGGACAGACAGAGAAAAAAATGCCTGCAGAAAAATGTCTGCAGGTTAGGAGTCTGTTGCAATTAATCCCCAAAAACCTTGAAGTTCATCTACCATGAGGGTGAGAAAGTGATCACCACCAACAGCTTGTCTTTAACAGGTTTTTAAAGAGCTCATGAAATCCCAGTAGGACAGAGATTTCCACACACCCAATTTGTTTGCTACTGTTAATGAACATGTCTAAACTTAACAATATTTTACATACATGTTATTTAAAGTCAAAGGTTAACATCAGTATTATCAAGAACCAGGTTGCTTGTGGGTATCTCACTTTCTATTTGACTTTCAGGTTTCATCTCTGTGCTTTAGTAAAGCTATAAATCATCTAAAAAGATTCTTCCTTAGTTTTGCCCTATGTTCACCTTGCACTTGAATGACTGCTCATCCTCTAACAGAAGTAAAATTTCCATTGATTTTGCAGAATATTTTGTCTAAGTGCTGACTGGCATTAGGATTCAGTGGATGCACATTAATTTTTAACTTTCATTCTAGAAGTGTGAAAGGTTTCATTTGCTACCAGTGAGTCTATCCTTTCAGGAAAAAAAAAAAAAGAAAAAGGAAATATCAAAATAACATTTCTCTCAACTCTGGGATACATATTCCAGACATTAAGAGCAAGGTCAGACACACACTGTAGACTCAGCAGGGTTGTTGTAAGAACTAAGACAGATGTTCAAGGCTGTCTCCAGCTATGAAGAAAGATTTTACGCCACCAGCATGAAAAAAAAAACTTTGAAAGTTCAACAGGGTCACTACTGAGCAAGTCTGCCCCATGCCAGTGGCAAGAGAAGCCAAATAAACACACAACTGTGTGACTGTTTGTCTTCAACTACTCTGCCCCAGTGCAAGTAACTACAGTCACTATGAACATAATAAGAAATATTATCATTTCTGTGACAACAAAGGCATAAAGGCAATAGACATATACCAATAAAGAGATGGACATATTATTTAAGATTCAGTTAACAATGACTATTACCATTCTGGAATTAATAAAATATTAAGGAATTCCAGAAGTCGTTTCATTACAGCATATTGGCTGATCTGTATAGGGCTTCCTAGGTGAAATAGATGGTGTGTTGGCTTGCATACACCTGGTGGCCCCCAGGAGCTCTGTCTGACTTGTTAACTACTCTGTGACAATAAAGACTCTGACTACCTCCCAAACATATACTAAAAACATAATCCAGGTCAGCAACACGTACTATGCAAGCATCTCCAAAATGCCTCTGGAATCATGTGCCCTGAAAACCCATACCTTGATTTTACAATCAGATTTCAGTCCCTGATGTGCCATGTAAGTAGATTTTGGGCACAATAAGGAGAGGATACTCGACTTAGAGTATGAGTTTAATCTGGAAATTTAATTTGGAAAGGTGTTCTCTTCCCAAATCAGAAGAAAGACAGTCCACTTCTTATAAGAATGCTGGTGCAGCATGGGGTGGACAGCCTCTGGAAATAACTTCACCCCTACACAGCATGTCAGGGTGCCTGAAACAGCCATGTCATGCACAGTCAGAGTTCCCAGGAAGGGTCACAGGAGGAAGTTTTTTTGGAAATGCACAAAGTATACAGTTCTCACCATAAAAGCAATCAGCACATCAGACAGACAAGCCAGAGCTTCCCACATCCCTGCAGCCTGATCTATTGTCTAGATTAGTATTTTTAAAATCTCTCTCTAGAAAGTGTTGGATAAAATTCAGAATAGGGAGATCTTGAGTTTCAATTCAAAACAGCAAGTATTTATACTGACTTGTATGTGCCAGATTTTTAAACTTTGAATCTAGATCTCAAACCCTATTTTCTGCAATATCAGTCCTAGGGGAAGGCTTTAGAAAGTGGCCCTGGTGACAGTATAAAGTGGTGTTGTAAGAACTGTGTGTGAAGCAAATACTCTACAGAGCTCACATACATTTTAAGGTCATACAGATTAATGTGGATATAAATAAATATTCTTAAATGTCTTAAAAATCACCTAAAAATCTATACAGATTAGATTTGGCAAGATAAAAGATTCTTGTGAAATAAATTACTAAACCAACTCTGGGGCAAAGCAAAGGCACAATTCTTTAAATTATTTAATTTTTTAATCTCTCTCTGATGCAAAGGCATTCCTTGACATAGAAAAAGAAGCATAAAAAATTCCACCAGTTTCTAGCAGTTTGTCTTCCATCACCTCTCCTATATGTACCCTTACGATATAACTTGTTAGGTGTACAGTCTGTGACATCAACAAGCTGCAATAACAAAAAAGTCTGACTAATTGTCTCCAACTGATGTAAATTCATGTCTCTGAGTTCTTAGCAAATTGCAAGTGTAGTTGCAAAGTGTCACAGAGTTAGAAGATCTTGACCTAAAACCAAGAACCAAAATGTCTCCCTCTTTTGGAAGTTACTGAGTATATGGTTGTATGCATCTGCTGAAGAAATAACTACATTAATTCATTAATTAGTAATTTAGGATAGAATGAGGGCTCTAAATACTGTTATCTGTTCCAAATTATGTGTTCCATTAACCAGTGTGTACAAAGTGACATGTAGGTGCCAGGTCTATCCAGTCTTGCTATCCATTCCAGTTTGCAAGAGCCACTTTTCCTGGGATGCACAATATTAAAAGATTTCTCTTTTGAAGAGGGAAGTGGGTTGCTCTTTGTTTGATGAAATATCCCAGCATCCTCCCAGGGACTGAAGTATGCTCTTCTGGGATATAGCTCTCCACTTTGAAATCAGAGTGTCGGGAAGCTGCTAGTCCTGCTTCTTTCAAGTTTCATAAAAACATGAGTTGCACTGAGTGTCCTGTGGGAGGAGGTGGAAGACCAGGGTAATTGCTGCCTTGGGTGAAATGGACCGTTCTGGAACATAAAATTATAGGCTGTACAGTAACTTCCTTTAAGGTATGCACAGGCAGAGACACTGGTCCTAAATTTCACAATTGCTGGAACTGCAGAAGGGCTCCTTGGAGGAGGTCACAGTGCTGAGTGCTGAGCACTCTGCTCTCAGCTGAGGGACAGTGCAACCAGCACTTGGCTACATTTCTCCAGTCTAATAGCACTGTGCAGAAGTGTTGCTGGGATGATATTGCATCTGGCTTTACAACCCAGCTGAAATCGAATCGTTTGCTGACCCAATAGCCTACTTGCAAAGTCACACAGCTGAACAGGCAGCAGCCCTCTCCCCTCTAGGGCTTCCACACTGAGCTCTTGGCTCCGTTCAAAGTGATGTTGTAAGTAGTCCCCCTTCTCTTGGAAGCCCTGAAAGGTTTAATTGTGGTGCATACTTTCTCCCTTTCAGGCTGATTTCCTAAGGAAAGAAGGCTTATGGAGGCGGAAACCAGGGACATCTGTAGTTTGTGAATCACTGACTAGCTCCAGTCACAAATGATCAAGGGACTACTCTGAAAAAGGTATATAGAGACAAAACAGCAAAAATCAAAATTACAGTATGATCTCAAGGACATTAAGTTCCTGTAAGTTTGTTTTTTTTTCAAAGTCAGACTCCTGTGGAGAATAGAGAGCCCCTGAATTCTTTCTTTGTAGGAACTCCAGAAAGCATCCTACAGTGGTTGGCAGCAGCTGGCCTTCCAGCCAGCACCTGCCAGACCTACTGCCTTTCATTCAGTGCTTGTGCCACGGTGGTGCTGGGAAAAAACACAGATTTTTGCAGACAGGACAGATTCAAGTCATTCATCTATAGAAATAGAGCTTTGCTGCTTCTGCTGTTCTGGGAGCATAATCTCTATTCCTAGGTTAACAGGCACAGTGTCCCATACCTAATGCACTTTTCCCATGAGATGAGGCATTTCTCTTCATGCTATTGCTGTGTTGGTTTTTTCACTCCCAATACCTACAAGGATTCATGGTACCTGCATCCCAGACTGGCCATCAATTATCCTAAGTCCTGGATGCTTTCAGATGCAGCCCATGTATTTGTTCTGCTGTGAGAGACATTATTTTATTGATCCTTCTGGACAGTTCAACAGCTGAGGCTTTTGCCCAGGTTAGATCTGTTTCTCTCAACAAATCTCTCCTGCAAGTAGAAGTAATGTATCTCACAAATTATTCTGTCTTTCATTAGGTGGTTTTTAATCTCTCTGAAGTTTCATCCAGAAGGCAGAGCTTCCAACAATGTAATCTATTTCTTCTGCTGCTAGTTGATTGTAAGTTAAGGGAAAAAAAATCCAACAGAAACAGTATCTCTCAAAAACTCAGAAATGGCTGGATTCACACTGCACCACAAGCACCTTTGTGGACTGTCTAATTATCCCAGGCACTATTTCCAACAACAGATCAACACTTCCCATGTTTTGTTTTCTTTTCCCAGTGAGAGACTATTTAAAAAGTTACCTTAATTTTCTTAAATTTACCAACTACACTTACTGCCTTAATGTTAAATAGCTGGTTAGTTCTTGCTTTCTGCATGGAGATGACTGGCCAGCATCACAAATCCAGCTTTTCCTCTAGTCTGAATCCTTTCACATCATTTCCATCCCTTGCTGCCATTTCATTCACTTACTAATCAAACTCTTCCTTGCTGCAGGTCTCGTTAAACTGATTGCTGTCACTGTGCCTTATAATCCATGCTGGGTAATTGTATCAAAAGGTTTTAGCCTTCTGAAATTAAAAATAGCTCATTTTTAGTAGGCAGCTACATAACAGTAATGCCACAACCGCAGGTACCACTGTCCCTATCTTCCACATACATTGGTGTTTTTTATGAACCAGATGTCTTTATACAGCCTATGCTTCCCCCTCTAATCTCCCTACCAGCTGCTGCAAGGGGCACACTCAAACAGAGCCGAGGTTGGAGGTTAGAATATATACACCAGGTGGAAGAGGTGGATTTTAAGGCAGGATGTAGACAAGCACTGCCCCAAAGGTCATGTAACCCAGTGGGGATTTTCTAGTGATTTTCAGTCCACTTTGGACGACAGCAGTTTCAACAGAAGTCCCAGAAGTTGCAGAGGCAATGGTGAAAAATGAGGCAAGATAGCCACTTAGGCAGGAATGGGCCAGGAAGGCAGCTGCACACTGCAGAAAGGGGGCTCTTCACCACCTTGGGGGTAAAGAGCTGCAGCTTTTTGGGGACAGCAGATGGGAAGAAAAGACACTGGCAAGGAAACAATTCTGGCACACCACTGCAGAAGGGAGTTCAGCTATTCATGATTAATTTAGCTGTTGCACCAGAGGTCTCCAGTGACTACAGAAGCTTTGCTGTAAGCCACATGATTATTTATTTCTCTTCAAAAAAGAACTGTTTCTATGAAAAATTGCAATAAAACATGCTAAGCTGGAAACTGTCTGTGGCCAGAAAAACTATTAAAAACCACCAACAAGCTTCTTCAGCTTATTTGTGTCCTTTTCCAGATAATAAGAAAGTTAAGGTTAAATCCAAGGGACTTTCCTAACTTCAGCTATTAGAAGCAGAGCAGTAGCTCTGTAAAACAGGTCCTGGCTTCTTGCAGCCATGACTTTTCCCCTGAATCAGTTGGAGCCTGCTTTGTTTTCATTGGCATCAAGAACACATGAAGCACAGTCCAGTGGGTGTACAGTTGTGTATACACCACCAGTGCATTTGCATAACGTTTCAAAGTCCTAACTCAATGTCTGCAAAATGATAGCCACTGCCACAATGTATTTATATTACAGTCATTCGATTTTCATAAGATAAACTTGCACAAAGAGGTTTTTTTCTCTTTTTTTTTTGGCTTCTTTTTCTACAGCATAAGCTTTGTGATAGTGCCTCACAAGCTTTTCTTACTACATCCTACAATAAACGGTACTTCTATAAACCCCACACTTTGGCAACTATCGACGACACCCTTCACCCCCACATTACTGTGCAGTACTGGCCTCCCTTCTGAGAACAGCTTTTCCTTCTGAACAGTTTGTTCACAGAGATACAGTTATTAAATCCCTCCTGTGTCCCCAGTGTGTTTCTTGCACACACAGAATACTAGTACCATTGTGGCCCTGAGAAAGGTGACAGTTCTGACTCTCACTTCATCATCATTCTTTAAAATACTTGGTCACAACCAGAAACTCTACAGATGTATACACACAGCTTTGCCTTAGAGCATTAGTTTTAAATAATTCCCCTTAAGTTATCTGCAGGAATATATTGCAAGACTTGAGTGAATTAAATCTCCAAATGCCCAAATTCTGACATCTGGCATTTAGATACAAAGACTTTCTATTCAGTAGATACTTTCTTGTAGACAATATGAATGTCATTTCATGGAATGGTTTGAAACTTCAGGTTTTGGGATACAAATGAGTAAAAAAGGCCATGAATAAAATTAATTAAGATTGTTCTTGGAAGAGCAAAAAAAAGCACACAATTTAGAAGCAGCACCTACACACCATAACTTTGAAAAGTTGTTACTAGGTCAAAACCTACCAGAATAGTTCACATCACATCACTGTTCCATTCACAAGCAAAGAGAACAAATCTCCTTCTGTGATTCAGGGCAGTGAGGTATTGGAAAGAATGAGATATAATCCTTCACCAGCTATTTCTACAATTTATGGAGGACCTTGCCTCAGGGTCTGATGATATAGCACACTGGTTGGTATCTGAAGAACGTCCATGATAAAATAAATCATACTGTTGTAGTAGTAGCAGTGACACTGCTCCTAGCTTTTTACAAGACCCTTACACAGGCATCTACACTCCTTAAATGTAATGCTCCATGTATACTGCTGAGGTAACCTCAGGAAATATAGGATTACATACACTCTGCTTCCTTAATGCATCCATCAAAGGTTTTCATTAACAGGAGATCCTGTTTGTCCTAGGCTCTTAGCAAAATGAGGTAAAAATGCACTTTAAAATGTTATGTGAGAAAGAGGCGAACTGCAGCTCATTCAGAGGATTTCTTGGAAAATAACGTTTTAGGAAAACTAGGCTACTTTTATGAAACCAGTAGGTTATGAAACTGTTCCTACAGTGAAATAGTCACAGGGGCAGCTTCAATCTACCCAAAGTGGTATAAGATTAGACTCACTGTCAGCCAGTGGTACCTATCTATAGCAACATCTGTAATACTTCAGTGCAGAATTCCACTCTTTTGTACTACACAGAGCTGTCCATCCCCAGAGATGTAACTTGGCTCTACTCCAGGGTAGGGCACACTCTGGCTTGGGATCAAGGTAAAGAAACATGTTTTAGTCTTAAACACAAGCCTGAGCAAGGGGTGCTGAGGAATCTGCAGCTCTCCACAAATAGCCTTGGGAAGCATTTTGATTAGGAATCATTTACAAGTCAGAGTTCCTCTGCCACTTCCTCCTTCCTCCAGGGGTAATGACTTACAGAAGCATGAGCAGCAAATGCTGACATTTCCCAGTCCTGGCTAGCAAGACTGATAAAAGAATAACAGGGTGTTTTCCTCTCATTCCTAGCTTGCAAGCAATCTGGACATGCATGGGAAGAGGGTGAATGAAACCCTAAGAAATCCATTCCTCCTTTACACCCCATCATGACATATATTCAGATATTCCAAGTCATTGCTTCCAAATTTTTCACAATTAAGTTCATATCTAGATATCGCTGTTCTTTATGGATGAGATCCTGTTGCTAAATAACAGCTTCTCATTGGCAGCAAAACATCTGTAAAAGGCTGATGCCCAGACGGCAACTTTCTCAGAGACACCTTAGGCACGGTGAAGCATCTACAGCCATATTATGCCATTTATGCATTTCTAGCACACCACACCTGGCTTTATTTTTGGGCAGGACAGCCCGTCTGGCACCTGCCTAAAGGCCTGCTGCTCTTCTTGGTCTGTGTCAGCCCCATTACAGCAAGCTAACTGGCTTGGAACTTATCTCCAAGATAAGCTCGTGAGATTCCCAAAGTGGATGGCCACACCCAAATACTTTGCAATGCCATATGTATAGGCCATGTTCAGGCCAAATTCACTCAAAAAGATGGACAGAAGAGGTGGAAATACTTGTACCTACCTTTCCAATAATGTCCTGCTAACCAAAGTACTTCAAAATAGAAGTACAGAGCAGTCAAAAATTAGAAGAACCACATGAACCATGAGGTTGTCTAGAAAGAACGGATACATTTCCAGAACCCAGTGAAAGGGGCATGTACCCCAAGAAGGATTTTTCATAACTGGGACTTCTCACACAGATCTCACACATCTTTCTGCATTTTACATTTCAGAAAATACTTACAATTAACACTTAAAGAAAGAAAGGGGTCACACCACATGCAACTGCAAATGCAAATTGCAATGCAACCTTATACTTGGCTTACTGTCTCATCATCAAAAACCATTATTAGTCCCTCAAAGAGAAAATAAGAAAGCAAATAAAATCTGGGTTTGGACACAAGTGTAGATGTCTCCTTGGCCTTGTTAAGTCTCCTTTGTACCTGTCTAATTACGCAAAATTGTCTTTAAATCAGTGTAAAGTAACTCATTAAAGACTCTTATCGGAAACAGAAACATACATTTTTAGGAAACAGAAACATACATATTTATGCCTAGGATTTGTTGAAGTACTAGAAAAGGGTATGTTAATTGGCCAAGCAAAAAAAAATTGAAAAAAATGTGAATTACTTATATTGCAGCCATCATCCATAAGCAGAGAACTTTGATAATTTACTTCTCCAAAAGCTCTTGTCTTTTTTTCCCTACTCTTAATTTTATTTAACATGCTCCTGAGATTACAATGCAGAACTCTCTTCTCAGCAAGTTTTCAGCATTTGCAGAGCTCTCAGCTGCACACACTTTCAGTTATTAACCTTCCCTCTACTCATACAGGATGGTTCTCTGATTATGTGAAGAAGTGTAATTTGAAATTATTCTACAGCAGAGAATAGCTACACACACCAAATTATAATTGTAAGTTAATATTAACGATCACTATACCTTTCAAAATGATACAGTATTTTCTTACTATTTAAAAAACAGACCCATCATATAAAACAGCTGCCATGTTTATTTAGATAAGTGCTCCTCCACTTTTATAAAGTGGAGACTGATGACAGATGCGTCTTTTAGGCAAAAAATATTAATTCTAGAAATGTCAGCATCTGCTTCTTTTCAGCCTAGCCTTACAGATTCACACATCATTTTTCATCTACAATGAGAGTTTCTTTTTTTTTTGTACAGAGAATCTGAAAACATGGGTGTAAATTACTGGTCCCAAGGCCTGACACTTTTATTAGCACGTCACTGGTGCTACATGTGTTAGGTCTGATTAGACATAGAGAGCATTTTCCACTGCCCATTTCCCATGCGATGAAGAAGGCTTGCACTTCCCTGACAGAAATTTCCCACCTGACTGTTCCATTTCTGTGAAGCAGTACTTGCTAAAGATATGGGATGCAGTACAAAAATACTCTGTGTAGCTCCTGGGGTTACTGGAGATTAAAAGACATGAAAAAAAAAAAAAACCAGGACAAAAAAAAAACAAAAAAAACCCCCCAAAACAAAACAAATTTAAAACCTCACACAGTTACATTTTATACCGAATTCAAGGAGTCCAACCTTCTGGCTCACCCAGCTACCATTCTATAACTCATTTGCATAAATTTAGTACAGTAATTGCTGTTCTTTTAATCATTTACATGGTACTGTTAGTAGATACAGGAGCTGAAGCCCTATACCTCACTCACCACAAACACACAACACTTCCTACATCACAGAAGAGCTCTGCAGTACTCACATTACCTCCCAGAGAAATGCATTCCAATAGAAAGCATCACTCACGGAGAATTCTGTACAATCAAACCATGAACATACATCCGAACAAACAGCAATTACAGCAAGGTGTCTGCTAACTAACTATCAGTAATTCAAGATAAATCATCTTACAATCAGTGACCAGCTGGAACAAATTAGAGCTGCTGCAAGAATGGACCACACTGGCTAAACTGGACCACACTACTCCCTCTGGGCAAACTCTTATATGCCACTAACCTGTGCCACATCATCCCCAGTGACTATCCAAGACAGCACCTGCAGACATGCTGAAGGATTTACTACTGAAGATCCATACCTACCTGGAACAACAGCAAGCAGCCAGGTGTTCTACTCAACTGCACAAAAAATGCCTCTGTTGAATAATCAAAAGCTGTCCTACCCCAACTGGTAGCTGCTCTCCACAGCCAGCTATTTTTTATTCAGATGACACTCAGGTTGTTACCCTAAACATTTCAGTGACAGTAAAACCTCTCCAGCATGGTTGCCGAGAAAGGTGCTGACAAATCTCTATATTTCAACAATTTGAGCTGGCCAGAGATGAGACATCGCTTCTGGCTTGCCTGCAGGCCACACTGACCTCTCAGCGTGGCAGTGTGCCGAGGCAATATGTCTCTGAAAGAACAGACTATGAGATGAAAACTTGAGGCTGCCCACATCCATTATAGGGGCACTTTTTGCAAAATGCTATCACTAAATTACTTAACAAAATATTCCCACTTTTCCTTGGAGTGGGGCACTGCAGATCTTCTCCTGTAAGAGTAAGTAATTTATTTACATAGGTACAAACAATATGCTGCAGGTTTTAAGCATAAACAAAGAAGCTTAAAGACCAAGTTCTTGTCTGGGCAGCCTTATGATCAAAATAGGTAACACAAAGCCAGGGAACAAATGGGAAGCAGCTTAACAAAACTGCAACTGTGACTGTCCTGTAAGCTTCGTGATTTCTTTGTTTGCTTACAAGCTTTCTGCAATTTATCCTGCCTTTGCTCCTTGGCAAAAACATATTTTTACAGATGGGGCTAAAAATAGCAATGATAGAAACAGAAGACTGAAGAAACAAAGAGTTGCCAAGTGAGGTCTGCATGAGGTCTCTGCAATTCTGTGTCCAAATTAAACTGATTCTATAGCAGCCTTTGCTAAGAGCTTTCTATTTTACTATTTTCCGTGGGTGACAAGCACTTTTTCCACTGGCTATGCTTAATATTCCTGAACTCTTAATTATTAGGATTGACCACGCAGATAATGTAAAAGAAAAGTTATTCTGACTAAAATCAAGCTTATATTTTTTTCAGTAACACCAGGGGAGTTTGATTGGCAACACCATTTTGTTTGTAGTTCAAAGACTCTGCAGGGACTTTATTTTCAAAATATTTCTATGATTTCTTTAAGAGAAAATGGTTTTTTTCTTCCATGCATTTTCAGATTGCAGAAAAAGGTCAGTTTGAACTTTTTGCAAGTGTGAGTACAGCCAAATCCTGTACACTTACAAGCCCTGGTTAGTATTGAGAAAACAGGATTAGACAAAAAGGTCATTTTCAGCTTTGAGACTTCCCTTTCTCCCAAGGTCTCTGTAAAAATCATGCAATAAAGTTGTTCAGATGGTAACTTGTAAGCACAAACTGTCTTCCCCAGCATTGATTAAGACACATGCAAAGAGAAAAACAACCCAAAATCTAGTTAGAAATCTACTCTGCTTTTCAAGGAAGGATGCCCACTGTGTCCCAGGTGTTCTTGAGGCAGCATAAGCAAGAGACATGTCCTTTAAGAGGACATAGGGCAGTATAGCACTCTTGATTTGGCACAGGCATGACACAGCTTATTCCTTACTCATAAATGAAGTAGAAACAGAAAAATAAGGATGAAGAGAAATTCCTAGCAGGAGCATCCCCCAAAATACTGTCTCTTCTTTCCATGACATTTAATTAAGTGTATGTACCAGAAGCAAGAGAATTGTCATTAAAGTGAAGACACAGAAGAAAATGCATCACTCTAGATAACAGCACTACAATTTGCATGAGATCTTCCCCCTCAACTCACTTCTGTTTCAAACCATTGGGAGCAACCAAAATAAATGTACAGAGAAGGGGATTACTTAGCAATTTCATACTCTACCCAAATGTGAAACACTTGCTTAGGAAGGGCTCCTCTTCAAAGCTAAATGAAATCTTCTCTGTATTAACCCTCCTATCTGCAGCCCTCTCAAACTTCCTTAATTAATTTTACTGCTGGTTCCAAAGAGCACTCCAAGTTGGCTCAAATTCCTTTGGATTGCATATCAGCATTAGAAACAGGAGATGTATTACTATTCTCTCTTTTTCTTTTTCATCCCTTCTTTCTAAGAGGAAGCAATGAAGGATAATCAGTCACGTTATCACTCTAGAGAATGAGGCCATTATTGCATCTGAGGCAAACTCTGGACTCCTCATGTAATTTTTACATACAGTTCTTATTTGATAGATGGCTTTTCTTTTTTCTTTTCTTTTTTCTTTTCTTTTTCCTTTGCTTTTATTCCAGCAAATTCTAACAGACTCAGTCTATTCCATAATAATCTCATTAAATCAAGACAGGTCTGAATTATTCTCCTTTTTTCTTCCTTTTTTTCCTGCTTTACATGAATGACTTCAGCACCAATTACAAAGCTGTGATGCTCTCCTCTTCCCTCTCTCCCTGATGCCATGACAGACCTTGTTTACTTTCACTCAGCTGCTGGTTTCCCAGGAGTCAAGTTAGGTAAGATGGCTAGACAGCTTCAGGGAGGTGGCCAGAACCTCTAAGTTTAGTTAGAAAAACACTTTCCCTGTACACAGCAGAATTCTGTTGAGAACCTCCAAATGCCTACAGCAATGAGCCATGAGCTGGTAACCTTCTGCCCACTCTTTTCCAGGAGACACCTATCCACTCAGCTGGAGGGAAGGCTGAGTGTAGGTGAGTTTGGATGATGCTTCGCTCAGGTAAGAATTCACAGTGTCAAACACTGTAAGCAAAACCAGCCTCTCCAAGGCCCCATCACTACAAAGTCCTCCACACTCAGTGCTGGGCCAGCTTAGGATTCTCATTCCAGTCTTGCTTTGTGTGATGGAAGTAAGGAACAAGAACTGAATTTTAATATTACAGAGAGACCTAAAAACAGGAAATAAATTGGAGAAGCCCTGAGTGAGATTCATTACCTGAACAAAGCCTCCACCAATTCAAAAATGTAAAGCCCGTGAAGATGGTACAAAACATTTACGTCATTCCTGACCAACACAAAAGAAAGCATAAGCAAGAATAAAGGTTGCAGTTGTGATTCCAAGACCACCAGCTGATGGCTGCCTTCCAGATTTTAACATTGCCACCTGGAGGCTATCCCATACTCAGAGGTTTGCCAAGTCTATCAGCTTCAGGTGTTCGGGTTATCTCAAGCCACCTATACCAGCTGCTTGAGCTCATGCAGCTGATTTTCTCTGTTTAGCAAGCGCTTTCTGGCTCCCTTCCACTGGCAGAACTCAGGAGACAGGAACATTCGCAAGATGGGAATATTGCGCATCTGGGGATGGTAACATTTTAACCAGCACAGCTGCCGGCAGTGAACATCTGTCTGTTGTCCAGGTCTCCTTTCACAAAGAAAAATGCTCTCTCCCACAGGCTCATCTGCATACTATACAAGTATCTGCTCCCTCACTAAGTACCTTGGCCACAGTTAAGTTTGTCCACAGTGTAAATTAGCCCATGCAATGGTTTGTGTCATCATGGCTAGATTCCTTTGTATATCAACAGCTAACTTGAGTATATTGCAGCATCAAGCACACTAACTTTTTTTTATTGCAAGTTTCATGTAAATGAGCCACAAAAGAACCTGAGAAGAAACAACACCTAGGAGAATATTCTGTATGACTTTTTAGCATGACCAGTACTGCATATATGTTGGATAATAACAATGTGATTACCTCAAACTACTTCTTTCCTAAAGAACATAACACCTGGTTTGGTTCTTAAAGCTTGAAGTTATTTTCCACTCAGTAATTAAGTAAGTTATCAAGAAGCTGTCCCATCCACAGCCAAAACCATTGTTTACAAACTGTCTAGGGCCCACTCTGAAGCACTGTGGAAGATCTGGAAGCCCCTTAGATGCAGCTAACTGTGTCATGCATGCCCTGCATCATCTGCACCTGTGGCAGAGGGAAGCACCACCACAACTGAAGGATGCTGGTTAAGATACAGAGAATTCCAGAATTTGGAAAGTCAAAGCCCTAGAGTAGTTCATGAGTGTCATGTCAATCCCACCTGAAAATGCAAACCCTGTTACAGAAAGAGCAGTGTCAGGTGGAAGGGAAACAGCACCCAGTGCTTACCACAAATCTTTCTGGCCTGGAAAGATTCTCATGCCTCCCAGGCACTGCTGGCATCACCCAGCATGAAATCACCACTAACACTGCCTGTGTCTCACAGTAGTTCATTTTACTCCAAGGTGCAATCAACTCTTATTTTACTCCAACTCACATATTCCTACTGGTGATGTCTTGCTCTCCTAGTCTCATGACATCAAACAGAGAGTCTCTTGCTCTCATTAGCCAACAAAGCTTTGAAACAACTCTGTCTGGGGAGGGAATTCCTGCCTGAGAACATAAGAAGTCACTTCTCTCTCTGGGTGCTTCACTATGACTTCCATCAAATCCCATTCAGCTTCCCAAGTAAATGCACTTCTGCCTGTTCATCTACTTCCTCCCCTCCAGCTCAGTACAGCACAGCTTAGCACATCTCTCAGTTCCCTTTCTACCACTGCAAATTTCACAGAAATTATGTGCTTTCAACCAGCAGAGAAAGTTGAACATATTTGTGCTCTGTTTTTTCCATGTCTGGCTAAGTACACCTCTGCCATTGTTCCTAATGGTCTGAACTGCAGGAGGAGCAGCAGGGAAAAAAAGTAACCATTATTTTACCAAATTCCTTAGTATAATGATTTGTTCTTCTAATACATTTCCTGTGTTTTGAGAATTTTCCATGTTTCAGGGGAAGGTAAATAAATCCTGCAACTCACATGAGTGTTCTATTTTTGACAGTTCTCAAGGATATCAGATTAATGGACAACATTCAGTACCATGAAAATACTGTGCAAGAAAAGGGAAGCCACACTTCCTGGGAAAATGCATAAAGTGCTCCAGCTTGAAATGTATTTTGCTGCTCTCCTGCTGGCTCATTGCCTGCCTTCATGTGGGGAGAAAGGATAAGGTGTGAAGCCAGATCAAGCTTTCTCTTTTGTCTCCAGCAGGACAAGCCACAACCAAGGAAAGAGCACTGTGAATAAGTCCTGCATACAGATGCATTTCAAGAGAGCAGGACAGGCAGTCCCAGTGGAAGGTGAGCTCATACTTAAGCCTGGCTGGCCAAATGCCCATTTTCTCCAGAAGTGTTACCAGTCCAGGGATATGGCTGTAGCTGAGTCATATGGACCTTCCCCACCTCCCAAAATTTTTCATCATTAGAGCTATCACTGAAGTAACACAAAATCATTTATCCCATTTGTAAAAGCTACAAATAATGTGTTCCATCACCCACAGTTAAACTCAAAGTTCAAATAGAACTTTTAATCCTGCTCCTTCAACATGAGAAAATACTCTGCTCACAGGATACAAGCTCCCAGAACTTGTCATGTTTGTCCAGTTTTCATGTGTAGCTATTTAATGCTAGTCCTACATCTGTATGTCACATTCTCTCTTTAAAAACATAAGTGCTTTTCAAAGAATGCCATATGCCAGAGTTTTCTCAGTTATTTCTAGTTACCGGAAGACACTTTTTCCTCTCCTTGTTCTTGGAATGTCATTTCTGTAGGTGACCCAGGAAGGTGCTCACTGACATGCTCTGGCTAGGCTGCAGTAGCTCATTGGAAAGCTGGTAATTACTAAAGGCATCCTAATATCCCAGTTAAAGGAACACCACTGTAGAGTAAATATGTACCACATCAGAAGCAACCTTACCAGCAAGAGAAAACAAGGGTTAAGAGAGCGTGCATACTGTAAGCACAGGCTATAGCAGTGGAGTGAAAAAAAAAACAAACAACCAAACCTAAATTCATGATTAAACATTTAGTAAATAACAAATTACCTCCTTCATCTGCTCCAACATTTCAGGCACCTTTTCTACTTCTAAATCAAGCCAATCTCCCTCTACATCCTGAAAAAAGCCTGTAGTTTCTGGGGCATAAGACAGCACTGGCCTCCTCCTCTCTCTCTCTCCTCTCCTCTTCACCTTCCACTGTGCTCTCTCAGAGGGGTGGGATGGTCTAGAGCCAAACCCATGGCATTTCTTCTAACTATATCCAACCCTAAAAAGCCTTTGACCCTCTGATTTCTGCTCACTGCATGATGGGGCTCTATGTAATGCTTCAGGGATGAAGTCAACCTGGCCTACCCAAGGTTTTATAATTGACAGTTTTACTATGCTTTTTAATCACCACATTCCTGGCCTCAGCATCTCTTACAGTCAACCAAAGAAACCGATAAAATTTGATATATTGTATTAGGAGGAATATTAAATTAACACCTCCTTATAGGATCTGCTGGAGACAAGACACACACCCAGATGAACCACTCTTCTGCCTCAATCTGTTGATCCTTATGTCTGAACAAGCAGAGTATTCGGATATACAAACCACCTAAACAGGTTATTGTAGCAGCAGGCACAATGGAAAAATGTCCATAGGAGTTGCAGTGAACACAAAGACATTGGCTAAGTAGCTGAGATATTTCTTTTTATATATTCAAATTCCAGTGAATCAGTGATGACTCAAAATAAACAACCTTCTTGTCTCCCTGTGAAAAGTCAAGCACACAGCAGCCAGAGCTGCTCCTAGACAAATTCATGTGGGTGCTTCTTCCCAGGATTAGCAAGGCATTCTCTACCAGAGTGAAAAGGAAAGAAAGTGAAAAAGGAAAAAAAAAATCTACATTTTATTCTACATGTCTGCTACATCACTCCAGGCTCTTCACTTCAGAGACAAGGGAAATAATATGTGAATGGAAATTACTAGGGCATAGACTACTTCTCCCTCTAAAATAAAACAGTACTTTGGATAGGCACTCCTAATTACTTACTTCATGGGGTGGATCTTCCTGCTAACTCACCTGAGAGAACAAGAGGAGTAAGTGCCTTCTAGCACTGCTTCCCCTTGGGTCTAAAAGAGAAAGACCCATCACCAAGAAACCATTTGCTGATTTCCAGGTGGTTACAAGTGCTTTCAGTCCCTTAAATCCTTTCCAGCCTTGCAAAAATTGAAGTATTACCGAGTTTAAGATTCTGCTTAAATTTGTCCCCTGCATGGTGACTTCAGTGGTGATGTGAACACTGACCAGCCACAATGTCCTAAATCAAGCCCTCTACCCAGTAATCCGCCCATCCCACGCTGTTTTTAGCTTGCTTCCCTGCATGGGCACACCTTACCCATCAAATTAGCCCAAGAGAAGGTATGTCAAGTGTGGGATAACCCTGCAGCAAAGCTGTTGCATTCTGTTAACTGCTGCAAGGAGGCAAAGAGGCTTCAGCTGCCCCTTGGGAGTCTGCATGTGTGGAAAGGCATTTCAGAGCTCTTTACACATTGTGAGTTAATGACTGGTGATTTCATTTATCTTCATTCTGATAATAAATAACAACTCCAGCTTAGCACTTGTAGCTGACCAGTCTCCAACTCAATACTGCCTTTCTCCCCAGCAGAGCACAACTGTTCAGGTTTCATTCCTTTGTATTCTCCTATAGTTTTAATTAGGCTGAAAACCAAAAACCGTAAGTTAATGCCTGTTATTCCTGTATTGCCAGTTTTTAATCAATCTGTATGTGCAAAAGTTTGTTTCAAATACTGCACTGTCACCAGAAATCAAATCCAACAATTTTACCCTGCTGACCTAAGTTTCATTACCAGAGAAATTATGATGGGAAGAGGTGAAAGCAAAGAACAGGAGCACTTGTAAAAGGCCTCACTAGCGCAAATACACACACAGGAACACCACCAGCTGGGAAGTCAGCTCATACAGAAAAAAAGGGTCAAGTACTTTCAGGTTCCAGGGAATTATATTTAAATCAGGGTTTCACTGCATGCAGAAACAGAGCTGCTGGAATCTCTGAATATGGCTCCTATTAAACCTCTGTTATTAATTGCCCAGTTAGTCATAGTTGGACATTTCTCTGCTTAGGAGCTGCTGAATTCAAGGCCAGCCCATCAGGCTGCCGTAGCACTTCACAGTGCGTTTCTACTGCTAAGTTATTGTGGCAAGGGGTAACTATTCCTTCTTTATCACTCTGCATCAAACATCCCCTTCTGCACCCCCTGTGCTGCTGGCAAAGGCAAGCGGCCCTGGCCAGGCTGGGTGGAAGGCCAGCCTCAGCCTCTCTTGCTCACCCCACGGAGGGGTTCCACAGGCCCAGGGAGATAATCTGGTGTCTGTTTCCCCCGCCTGCTGTCTCCCTGCTGTTTGGCTATGGACCTCAGGCACACCTTGGGGCGATGCGTGCCCCGGCTCGGGCGGACCCACCAAGGCGTGGCTGAGGCGACCCTGCCAAGCCCCTGCAGGATCAACATCACCCATCTGAACGAGTCACTCTTCAGCCAACAGGCTTCACCTCTCTGGCCGCCTTCTCACTTTACGGCTCCTGGTCATTTTCACAAAATCTGCCATCACAAGCAGTTTTCCATGTTGTTTTTTGGGGCGGCCCCTCGGGAACGCGCCGGGAGGGCGGAGCGGGCCTCTGTCCTCCCGCGGCCGCCAGGTGGCGCTGGGCAACAGCGCCCAGAGCCCGCGAGCCCCGCGGGGCCGCGCCCGGCAGCGCCGCCTGCTGGCGGGGCGGGAACGCGCACCCACAGCCGAGGGACGCGGGACACGCGGGGACACGGGAGCACCACCGGGACACCACGGGGACACCACCGGGACCCCACGGGAACACGGGGATCCCACGGGACACAAGGATCCAGGGACGTGGGGACCCCTTGGGACACGCTGCCAAGGGCACCGGGTGCGCGCCCTCGCTCAAACACGCTCACGCGTGGGCGCGCAGCAGCAGCGGAGCGTGCAAGACACAGATACGCACAGGTGTGCACAGACAGAGGGGCCCACACACACTCCGCTATTTCCATGCCACTGAGGGTGTTCCAAGAAAGAACAAGAGAACAAAAGAATGAGCAAAAGAACAAGAAAAGAACGAAAAAACAAAACAATTTTAAAAAATGCCCTATCTCCCCACGACCACCACTCCCCTGGCACCCCCCACCCCCAAATTCAAATCCCTTTTTCTCGATATGGCAAAACAATCCATTTAGATGAAACTTTCCATTTGGCCTCCAAGCCTTTATGCAGGATGTTAAGTTAGAGCTTGCCAGTATTTGCTCTTGAGTATCAAAACAGCAAGTTACTAATGCAGGACTCCATCTGTCTCTGAGTTAGCACTACTGAAATGAACCTAATTAAACAAGGAAATCATAGGTTGTGTGGGATTACACAAAAACCAGTTTGTTTTTCAAAATTGAGAGCTAGCACATAGTCATCTCCAAAGACAGCAATCTGCTGTTTTGACAGCGCACTAGCAATAGGTGATAAAACTATGCAGGGGACATAATTAGTTCCTCATTTTTATCCCATCCAACCCAGCTCCCAGATTCCATTTTAATGAACAAAGTTATCTCAGTTTTATCATGGAAAGCCACATTCCTTTAAATATTTGTAATTTTTTAAGTTCAGTGTTGTTTAATTCAGATAAAAGGAGGAGACATGGAGCCTAAATGAAATTTGGTTTAAAAGGACTAGAAGAAATGTCTTCTCTAACCACCAGCATTTCAAGGCCAGTGCTGTTGAGACTTTCTCACTTTAGAATGAGGTGGTGGAATTCAGCACTGTCTTATTTGAAGACATGTAGATATTGGAACCAAATTAAAAACTAAGAGCACAATCATAAGTTATCATCTTTGAAAATTTCCATTCTTTACATTGCTTTCCTTCCTGCACTGAAATGCTGAAACCCTAAATGCTAAAAAAACTCCAGCAACTTTATTTCTGTCAACAGACTGCAAAGAAACATCTTGATAATATTTCATAGGGCTGACACATCCTCATTCTGGTATTATGGCTGTTGAAGACAAATTGTCAGACTCCTACACATTTTCAACATATTGCTTCTGATTTATTAAACCAGTAATTTTAAAAGCTATTATAGAAGATTAAATTTTATCCAAATTCCTGTTCAGCACTGGGGAAATGGAGAAGCAGAGTTTAATACATTTTGTATTATACACTACCCAAAGATTGTGTGCTTAAATAATTTTTAATTAATAGTATTAAATTGTTATTTATTCTGTAGCTGAACCACAAATATGCTTGTTGGCATTCCAGATATGAATATTTCAGGCTATTCTGACTAGGTATGTGTGGTATGCTATGTTTTATTTTAGTTTTCCTTCTGTGGGCAAATGTCATCCATAGGAGAAAATCTGCTATCTGATCAAAGTTGATATGAACTTCAAATGAGATTGTAGAATTATTTTATGATACTGACTTAAAGCTCCTACTCCCATCCTGACTGGTTTATTTTGTTTGTAAGAGCACAAATACCTTATAAATCCTGTACACCAGAAATTACTAATTCATTTTTTGCCTTTGCTTTCATCTTCCCACTTCCAGGATAAATCTTATGCATGCTTCCCCACCTTAATAAATATAAGTATTTAGAAAACCGTAGAGTTTAAAATTAAGGAGAGATGAAGGATTTTGTGGGAAGCTGGGAATTACAGATTTTAATCTCTGTAGTGTCAGGATACCCCTGGGTTTTCATGGGAAATCTAGCACCTTTGCTTTCTGTAGCAGCTCCAGGGTGCCAGCCTGTTTGAGTCCTGCTTGCTCCCTTAGAGCACTGTGTGCTTCACACATTATTTTGCAAGCACCACATCATGAAGGAAAAAATTATTCCCTAGGCATGACTTGGCTCCCTCCCACTAAGGTTTGTTACATACTGAGAAAGGAACATCATCTCTGTTTTGAACCCATTGCCCTACAAAAAAAATCAGACAAGGAATCAAAAATTATCATAGAGTATACCAGGCTACACACTGAAGTCTGAAGAGCAGTATCAGGGAACAAGCAAGTCAAATCCAAATCTGCTTTGGGAACTTTGCCACCTTTCCATAAGTTTGAAGAAAGTCTGAGATAAAGGATTTCCCAGAGACTGTCAGCGATGAGAGGCACATGCATAAGATATTTAGAAATAGAAATGGGCACTCATTACGAAAACTGCAAAAAGTACCTTTGGTCATATTAGAAGTACCTTTAGATATATTAATAGTATCCTCATTAGCCTCTTATATGACTCAGAGAAACACTGCAAAACATTGTTCTCAGGAGAATGACAGCAAGAGTGTTGCACAGGTTGATGATACTTCTGTTGATGTACAAGTGTGTTCCTTTTCCCTCCGCCTCCCTCCATCCTCAGACTAGCTTGTAACTTACTCCTCATTTTATATAATCACTTGCTATTACCTCTGCTGCACTGAATACTCAGGAAGCAAAAATGTGTCCTCCAAATACCACAAATGCTAAAGCTTCAAGTGATGGCAATTTGAACATGGAGTAAAACCCCACAGCCCAAACTTCAGGAGGCAGAGCTATTACTGCAGACCACAAGGAATGTAACACCACCACGAGGAAAGAAAATGCCTCCCTGGCTTGCTTTCCACCAGGTGTCAACTTTTATGGGCCCTATTCCCACTTAGCTGCTTTATAAAATGCTCTCAAAGTTAGAATCAGGCTCACAGTCAAAAAGACAAAGTCACAGTAGCAGATGCTGTGCGAGTACTACTGATAAGAGATTTTACATGTGCCTGTCAACTACAAAAAGCAGTGGAGAGAAGAAGATATAATAAACATAGGATTTTCCCTTCCCACATCATCCCAGACATACACATGCTTGCTTAAGTGCAGCACTAAAAGACCTAGATGGGGGAGGAATGGTAATTGCAGGAACCTTTGGGAATTTAAAAAACTGACCTCAAAAGACAGGGAGAGCAGGGCAGTTCAGCTGGCTGCTGAAAGAATAAATAGTACACCAACAACTGAGACTGCTAGGAAGAATTGCTATTCAGCTGCATCCAGGAGAAGGAAAGTTATGCTGCCCCTAGGAGAGAGGGCAGAGAACAGACTGAGCACTGAAAAGCAGAAAATGCTTACACTTCTTGCAGTTAATTATTTTCACACGCATTAACTCATTTTCAAATTTTTGTTGAGCATACTGAATATTTGGGTGCAAGGCAGAGGGTAGTAAAAGGAACAAGACTCTCCTCATTGTTATGCTCTCAGAGTTGAGACTGGCTCTGTTTTTTCCTGGGAAGAAGGATTCTATTGGCAAAGGCACATTAGCTTCTGTCCTACTCTCAGAAAATTCCTGGTGCTGTGTTCTGGAGAAGGAAAAGAAAAAAGGGAAAAGGAACCATACAAAGCACGCAAGCTACTCAAATCCTTTTGGGCTCCAATGCTTCAAACATGAGATCTGAGTACTGGAAATCTGGTCTTTCAATTGCATCAACTCTAACACCCAAGTAGGGGCAATAAAGAAATTTCCATGCCAATGAATTTAGCACAAAATAACAAGTAATGCCAGTAACTCCAGTTAAAAAAAAAAAAAAAAAAAAACAACAAAAAACCAGCACATGCACACACACACACATTTGCTTTCTGTAGAAAATCTCGATGCTTCGTTACAAAGCTTCTGGCAGAGAGCTGAAAACTTCTTGGGTTTTCAATGAACCTTGGAGTTGTTAAGTTTAATGGTGTTCTAGTCATGTTTGGGACAGAAGTTTAGGTACCGTGGGAGTGGAACTTCCTGGAAGAAAGCTCAGACATTCAGGCAATTTCTATGGCTAGAGTTAGAAAGCATTTTTAAGGCATCACCTTTCATATTCAGGCACCCACACCAGAAGCTGGGTGTTTATGCCCTACTCCTGACCCTTTGCTGCCTGCAAGGATTTCTGCAACTTTGCTTCACATTGATGTACCCACAGCAGATTGCCAAGGATGCTGATAGTTTGGCACCTAGTCACATTCTATTTCTGACAGGTTAAACCAGAGGGAGTAAATCACTGTCATGTCTCAAAGCACTCTTTTTTTTCCCTTTTTTCGTTCCCATGTCTATTTTGACAGCCAATGAATTATTCTCCCTATTCTGCTCTCAGCCTAACAGGAAGCACTATATGAAAAAGTTACAGCCTGTCACAATCCTGAAAATAATTTGCTGGGTATCATTTTACTCTCCTTGACTATCCAATGTGTTTGTCTCCAGTCGTTAAATAAGGCAAAAGTAGTGAGTATTTTTGCAAACATTTAAAAAGTTGATAGAATCCAAGGAGCTTTAGCTATCCTTTCAATATGACTAGTTTGTTTTTAAAAATGTTAATGCATCACGTATCCCAGCTGGAGACTAGTTTATCAGTTCGAGTTGGAAACTTACTCTCTTATCAACACAAAATGCTTCAAGGACAGCAAACAAAAACAATGCTGTAGGATGTAGTAGAAAGACCAAGGAGAATTTAGGAAGAGTGATAGTAAGTCAGAATGGAATTCAGCAACCACACTAGAGCTCAGCTGCAATTCAAACTTACTGATCCCAAGTTTCACTTTACATCTTCTACAAATATATTTTTTATGAAGAATGTCAACAACAATGACATGATTAACTAAAATAATTCAATACCCAAAGTGATACAAGGTCAGACTTAAGAAAGAGGGGTTGGAAAATCACAGAATTTCAGAATATTCTGAGGTGGAAGGGATACACGAGGATCATTGAGTCCAGGTCCTAAGTGAATAGCCCATACATGAATCAAACCCACCACCTTGGTGTTATTAGCACTACGTTTTTCCAACTGAGCTAATTCATTTTCAATCCAAACTAGGTTGTATATGGTCTTGAACAACCTGGTCTAGAGGGAGGGGAGGTGGGACTAAGTGACCTTTAAGGTCTATTCTAACCCTTTAACATTCTTTGATTATATGATATAACTTAAAGTCCCACATGTAACAATATATTGTCTCTAATATTTTATTTTTATTTTATTTTTTGCTTTTGAAAATCAGGGAGAGGAAACAAGTAGGTGTTGATTGATTAATTAATTAATCTGTTAATTAAGCTGTCGTGTAAATTCATTTACCAGGATTGTGTATACTTAACCATCTTGTCTAAGGACACAGAGGGCTGTGTGCAAGTTTAAAATCATTAACTATTGTTATCAGATAACAAGCCCCAAACCTGCGACATCCAAGTTTATTTAAACTGAAAGGATGACAAACATGAAAGCCGAGCACTCCTACTCTTTTCAGCCTTTCCTTCATTGTGCCACCAGCCAAAAGAGTCTTGGACTCTCCATAAAATATTTGGCAAACAAAGGCCCTGTTAATTGACAAGCTATTGCTTTTACTGCTTCCTACCACAATTTGTGGGAATCTTTCAGACCCAAATCAATTCTGCACACAAGCGTTCCCGTGAGATGCCACACGCATTCCCATTTGAAGCCACTTACAAGAAGTGCTACAGCCTCTCATAAAACCTTTGTCTTCACTGGGCACTTCTGGAACCACATGCAACCCTTTCATCCCCTGATGGACAGCAGGTTCTTTTTTTTTGCTTATTTGTTTGCTTACTTTAACCAGGTTCTTTGTTTTCTGCCATCTTAGTGCTTTGTTTTTACACTAAGATAGATCCTTGCCTTTGCAAGGAGTGAGTTACAGCAGAGATGTTTGCAGTCCTCATTGCACCCCAATGCCAACAAATAATAGTCTTCCCCTTGTCAGAAGCTGCCTGTTAACAGCACTCCTTTATTGCTAAAGATCAGTGTAGTTAATTCTTCTTTGTCAGTAAGAAAAATCAATCTCAGCCTGTTAATTAGGAAAGTTTAACAGGGGACAGACACCTGACAGCATAAGCTCTGTTCCTTTTCTGTCAGGAACAACAGCAACCTGGACTCGTGCTATAAGCCCTTATTATCGTGATTTAAAAGCAGTCAACCTGCATTATTTTTCTCTTTATATGTTTTAGGAATTCAAAATCCATCCTCCTTTGTGTATGTATTTCCTTTAAAGGACAAGAAGTCCTGGACACTTTTTCTCTGCACTGCAATGCCCCCATTCAGGAATATTGTTCATCAGCATTCATTTAGGCCATTGAGGTATCCAAGAGGCTTTAAGTCTTTCATGGCTTCTAGTATCACTTAATTAATTCATTATCACAAAACCATCTTTGATCATAAAACTGGAAAAACAGTCTCTGTCTAAACAAAAGCCTTATAAATTTGGAGCACCTTTCTCCAATTCCTCAGCACTTCCACCCTCCTTTTCTTACAGGAAAAATTCCCCACAGAAATCTGCTAAATCATGCTTTCATCTTTCTTCACATTCTTTCTCCATGTTTTTTTTCTCTCAGGGACAGAGCACACACCCTTAGAACATAAAGCACAACAGGCACTCATCTTTTACTGCTGCCCATGCATGCCATCTCAGAAATAATAACTGGACAGTGCTACCTATGTGAAATGATGGACAAGGAAGAACAGTGGGAGGCTGACTGCACAGCCAGAGGAACAGGGGCCATGCTGAAGCATGGAAGGCAGATTTGAGCTGAACCCTGAAGCGTAGGAGGGGCAAGAAAAAAGGCTGCAAGAGGGAAGGAAAGGATATGACAAAGAGGCTGTCTGTTCTGAGCCCACAATCCTTAAAGAGTAATCTAGACCTTCAGGGAGCTGCTCAATACCTCTATTCCCTTGGGAATGCACCCAAACAAGGCATGGTCTCTCACTGCATAGAAAGACTCATTTGATCCCCCCCAAAATTTAAAGTATGATGAAGGGTTTCTGCAGCCTGAGCTGCAAACACACTCTGAGTAGGTGAGCTAGGAAGCTTTGCAGGTAGGAGAGACATAGGATGAAAGTCAAGTATCCACAGAGGGAGGAAATGTGACCTTGACACAGAAAAATGCTTCCCAAATTCTAAGATCGAAATGTTATAAATAAAAATTATTTACCCTGAATAACTCCTCTGAATCATCCCACTTGCACTTCTATGCCACAGTTTACCTCCATTTCAGAAAAACTGTGAATAGTTTTTATTTTTAACTTTGCTTCTTGACTCCTAATAAAATATTTTGTAACTTTTCCTCAGAGATGTGTTTTTTGAGAGAAATCAGAAAAAAAATATTTAAAATGGCTATGCATGTTGATAAAAGAAAAAACACACTGCATTTAACCTTTTCTTTTTAAATATCCTAATTTTTTTTTAAAACACTGGTATTTCCAAAATTAAAGTAACTTAATATTTTAGACATGGCCAAGGTAGTGTACAATCCCCATGAAAGTAGGTATACTTTTAGAAGCCTGAAGAAAATCAGATAAAGAAAATATAAATAACAGGAGCATGTTTATGTCTCCATGCTGCATTATTTTTCTCACTGAAGTTCCACACATACCAAGTCCTTTCTCTTCCACATCCACCTCCTCAACCACACTTCACCTGCAGGACTGTTTTTTTTTATTAGGTTACTGGGAAAACCAAACTCCTTAGCCTTGCAAAAAATCTGCAGACAAAATTATGGGGTGTTCCCAGAGAGACACAGTGACCAACCCTTCACATCCCATTTCTGAGCTTTCCCTGGTCTCCATTTGCATCCACCCATAAACAAACCACTTTACTAATGTCCCTAACTTTGAAGATGTGAACACTGCTCTTACCAAAATACCAGTTCTTTGCTTTTCCACCCCTCACTACAACTCCTTGTCTCTGTTTCTTAGCCCCAGAGTAAGGGCAGACAGTGTCTGCTGCAGTTTGGAGCTGAATCAAAGCAGCTGAAGTACATGGAAATTTGGGAAGATCAGCATTTGGCACTGCACTAAGGATGGAAATTTGAATTTGAATTATCCTCAGCCTTCACTGAGGATACATTTAATTGCGCGTTCCCCTGAGCTTCCCAGTAGACTGGCGTAACTCCCCCACTGTCTTTTGTGGTGGGAATGTATTCCAGCAGCTCCCAATACCAGTTAAAGCCAAGCTTTCAAAGCAGTATCAGGGTGCTTAATCACCCAGCTGACTGCAGGGGCAGGATCGGTCTTGGCTATCTTCAGCCATCTCTGAGGCCAGGAGCTGGGTAGGCTCCCCCTCTAGTTAGTGAAGGAAGATAAGCATCTGCAGAGAGTAATCCATCCCACCTCTCTCTCTCTCTCAATTAACTGAAGAGGAGCCCAGATAAGTAGTTCAGATCAGACACATTACTTCTGAATAGCTGCAGCTAGACAAGATTAATTCCACCCTCGGCATCCAAAACACTTACATATGTTTCTTACAGTTTCTCATTACTTATCACAGTTGAAATGCCTGTTACTCATTCATTTAGAAACAGATTTTGCATTGTGGTCTCCTTTTCTTTGTGCAAAACTTTTATTATTCAGTATTTGTATCCTAGCACTCAGGAATGTCAGTGACAAGACATTTCCTGCACGCACATACCCACAAGTGCACCTGCAGAGCAGTAGCTGGGCACATCTTGAACCCCTCTGAGCAGTGGTTTAAAAGCCCCCAAAGACGCAAAGGAGATTGAGCAGAGGCTCCTTTTTGACTCGGCTCTCCAAGAGCCTCCAATCCTTGTGCTCTGCTTCCAGCTATTTGGGTTTCATTTGTCCCAAATCATTTTGGAAGAGCAGCTAAGAGGACAGCATTGCGTTTGTGAAACAATGCTGTTTGGGGACCAAACACTCATAACCACCCTGCTGATGGTCGTCTCCGAGACATGCCTCCCTGCAGGACAGACAGACAGTGCAACCTTTCCCACTCCCAGCTCTCAACCAGCCCAGCAATGCCATAACCCAGCCTCCCTTTCCCAAGCAGGTTGGCTTCCCTGCTCCCCGCAGGGGTGTGGAGCGAGGCCGGCCGGGGGCTGCGGCGTCTCTGCGGGGCTGTGCGCTCCCAGCGCGGCGGTGCCTCGCACGGCCACATGCCTCACATGCCGGAACGCGCAGCGCCCACGGTCTGGGTAACAGCGCTCAAAGGAGTCAAAAGGGGCTACTTATGAGTTTGGATACTACCACCTAAAGATAAGCTTCTCCATGGTTACCGCTCTCACGCAAGGTCACTTTCCTGCCAAACCTCCTCTCCTCCCTCCCTGGCTCTGTCTCCTTCCCCCTCCAATATTTTTTTTTTCCCCAAAACGTGCTACATCAAAGGAGAAAATGAAAACATTTACGATAATCACAGTCTGACTATTTTAATGCAGGCTGTAGGAAAGGAAACATGTAAGCCAAGTGCTCTTACTGTGCAAGCAGAAACACACTCTCAACCTCATAAAAGTAGTATCTGAGAAATAACACTTGATTAAAGAAGCCAGTCCTTCATTTAAGTAGGTGCTTATGGTAGGGAAAACAGCCAGGGTTTCTCTAGAACAGGCCACTGGCCTATCACGAAAAGCAGGAACAGGCCAGACAGATGAATTATTGTGAGACAGCTGCGTTTCAGCCTGGGTGCGAGGAGATCCCTATTATCCCGTCCACCTTTCCTACACAAATGCCTCTCCCCAGAGAAACTGAGTCATTAAAAGCCAGCTCGTTCACTCCTGACAGGCAATATGCATTGAGTGAGAGGTGATACATTCTCATTTTCAGCAAGAAATCTTAGTCGCCCCAAGGAGCAGCTCACTTAGGAGAGCGGTAATGGAATACAGGGCCTTTCATCTCCGCCTCGCTGCCGCAAGCACAGCCTGGCTCGGTAACAACCCAAAAGTTATTAGTTAATGGCTTGTTTTGCTGACCTCCATGAAATTAGTTTGGTGGGTTAGGTCTGGTTTTCAGTAGACAATAGCTAGGACCACAGGTGGTGTTAAACAGGAACCACAGAACAGTGAGTTGGGCACCCGGCAGGTAAGGACCGAGTGAGTTGCCCAGGTGTAGCCATGACATTGCTTTCTCTGCCCTTCAGAGCTGTGGAACACATAGGAAGCCCTGCAACTGGCCAGACTGCTCCACCAAGATGGGGACTCCCAGCTCCCAAGATCCCAGTTTTGTCCTCATTTACACAAACAATGTGTTAAAAACAAATGACAGCCATTTCACATCCTTTGGGAGCTCAGTAGTATCTTGTAGGCACCATTTGCAGCTGATAACACCACAAACCTGTGGTGTCCCAAAATGTGTTCCCACAGTCCAGATCTGAAGATGTGTACTTACTTCTGGGTGCATCATTGTGCAACAGTAAAAACATTTACATAATTTCTCATTTTAATACATTTAGTGAGTGCAGATCAACCCTACATCTCTCCGGGAAAACAAATCACAGCCATCCCTCTTTACTTTCTTCTTGTTCAATGGTATCTTCAGTCCCAAGTTTGAGCTACCCCTGGGACAGTGATGGCCTATGGAGTCCAGAATTTTCCTAAACCATTTGGAGAGCTTGCTCCCAAGAAAATGAAGAATTCACCCTGAAGTGAGAGTAGCTGGAATCCTTATACACCCATCCCCAAAATACCAGTTTGTGCTACTTCCTATGCTAAGTTTCCATGAAAGACTGAAATCCCAGAAGAAATCTAACTTGGGTTGAAGAGCTTCCCTCCATCTGTTAAAGCCTGCACAAATTACAGCACATCACACACAAGCCTGTTTCCATCACTTTGCATGACTGGATAGGTATCTTCAAATAAGACATCCATCCATCCATCCATCCACCAACTGCTTAGATAAGAGATTCACTGAGGACCCATTCTCAGAAGGGAATGGATGCAAAGCAGGCAGCAAACTGCTATCACAGCCTGAGGATGCCTCCTTTATTTACTTCAGATTTAAATCACATAGGGATTAGCATAGGCTCCAGTTCTGGGGGGAACAAGCAAGAGGGTAAAAAAAAGCTCTGCAGGGAGAGTGAAGTGGCTTACACATAGAAGGCACTTCTTTAGCTGTCAGAAAGATTCAGACTGAAAGCTGGACATTTTATACAGATGGTATTAACATCCAAAACAAGCATGCTCTCTTTTTTGGAAGGGATAGTTAAGTAGCATTAAACTTCTTACTCTCAATAGTTGATGTTGAGACTGGTAACTCTCAAGGTTAGACCCTTAGCTGTGACCCTTTATTCCTTTATTTCTTTACACTGTTCTCCCTCATTATCTCCCACCTCCAATGCTCTTCTCAGCACAGGAGCTTTTGATATTCCGAGAACAAAGGAAAGTTGATCAAGGAGATGTTGGTACACCAATAACTGGGCAATAGGCAATATCTGTACAGTACTTATGAAAGACCAAAGCAGAACCCAAAAAGACTCAAGCATCTCTCCACAGAATTCTCAACCATACAGACCTGCCTTCCCCTGAGGAACATAACTAGGGAAAGAGTGAAAAGATACTGCTTTGCAGCTGAAGCTGAAGTGAGGGGGGGACCCACCAAGTACAGAGGGCATTCTCAGCCTGGGTCTGAAGGCATTCAGCAGAGCTGGAGCCCAGGGCAAATATCACTGTGACATATGTGACAGCATGATTTCATTATTACAGGATTAAAACTTGAAAAAAAAAAAATTACCCGAGCACCCTGATCTCCACAGGAGAAGTGATGACTTAGTGTAAATTGATTTTGCAGATTACCAGGGTTTTTGTCCCCACAGAACAGCAAAAGTACTCTGCAACAGCTTCATTAAATGTGTATATATGTGTAAAGATATATTAATTTTTGAAGCCTATCTTTCTGTCCCCCTTCTTTCATTTTATTTTCATGATGCAGGACAACTGTATCTGGTACTGACAAATTTCTTGGCATTCTACTGAAATGTAAAGCCTTACATATTCTACTGATAACAGACCCACAAATTGCAACAAAAGCAGTAGTTTGAACTTTGTGTTTTACTCATCTCACAGATTACAGAAAGGAAGCCAAAGTTATCTGCCCAAACTCATACAGCATTATCTTTTAACTTAATGGAAGTGAAAAAGAAGCCTGTACTCGTTACGCAAAGGATGCAATTATTGCTTCCTCTCTATATTGTTGCTAGTCAAGAATAAAATCCAGGATATGACCTTTTCATCAAGCATCAAGCCAAAAATCCACCTGGGACAGCCTCAGGAGGCTACCCTCATTCTTTCACTCAGTAATTCAGAGCAAAGGCCCTTGTTGCATACAGCTAAAAGGAATCCTTGGCAAAGTTTGGCTTAAGGAAGCATCTAATAAATGCTGACCGATAGATGAAGACCAAAAAGATTACTGTTTCCACTTGCATGATCCTATCACAAAAATAAGGCACTACTAATTCAAGAGATCAGCCCTCTTCCAAAAAACCTGCTCCATCTGCATACAGTGTAAGGTCAAAGTAAATATTATAAGCTCAAAATGTGAGTGATACAATGTAGTAATGCCATAAATTCTTCAACAGAGACCTGAATTCCAAGAGAAAAAAACATAATAGTGTTGGATTCCTTATATTTTTTGCTTTGTTATGGCAATAATGTGTCTTTTGAAGTTCATAAAGGGAGATACAATGCCAAAAGGCAAATACTTACAATACAAGAGCACTTGGTACATTTATTTCCTTCAGGCCTAAATTCTTCTCCTTCATTGTAAAGTCTCCCTTCAAATACACAACCTGGAAAACAGCATTTGAATAAGTTTAGCTCAAGATAGAATGCTGCTCTTTCTCCCTAACATGTAAGGCAATGTGAAAAGTAAATCATACCATCCTTTCTTTCTGTTGGAAAAGACTTCCAAGGTATCAAGTTCAACCTTTGACTGATTATGGTCTAGTCAAGTAGACCATGACACTAAGTGCCACTTCCAGTCATTTCTTAAACACCTTCAGGGATAGTGACTCCAACAACCTGGACAGTCCATTACAAGACTAGGAACCCTTTCCATGCTGAAATTCCTCCTGCTGTCATCAGGGGAGACTGAACCCCGCCCTGGCCCAGCTTGAGACGGGTTGCCTGGCAGAAGAAACCAATCCCCACCTTGCTGCAACCTCCTCTCAGGTTGTTGTAGAGAGACAATCACTTCAGATGAAAACAAATCACTTCAAAATCCTGAATAAATCCTTGAGACACCCTAAATGTCTTGCAGGGGGAGGGGTGGGGGGAAGAAAACATCCTTCTACAGCAAATAAATTTGCAAAAATGAAGTTGAGGCTAGGATAAGTCTCCCATTACACATGCCTTTTAAATAGGTTTTTAGGCTGTTTGCTTTTTAATAATTCATTCTTACTCCCTGAGTTTATATTAGATATTAGCAGATATTATAACTAATCAAAATATAATAAATATATTACATCACTAGAGCATTGCTTACATTCAAAATCTCTGATAAAATCAAATTAACCTAAAAAAACATGGCAATTTTCCACTGTTCTTCACGAAGGCAACCCATTCTCACTCCCCTTCAAAAAGTTAATCTCCTTTTTTATGATCACTGTTATCCTTCCTCTCCTGAAAAAATCATGGTCATCAGTCATGCAAACCCATCTAACAGACCCTCTAAAAAACAACATAAACACAACTATGAATATTAGCCCAGGATATTGCCTGTGCGTCCCCTAGTCTGCATGTCCTCTATTAAAACATATTAAAATAAATCTTGTGTCATTTTGTTCATTGTGAGTCACCAGCCCACATTTTAGTAACTTCTCAAAGATAACAGGGAAGTTAGAGGCAGCCTCCCAGGTAATGATGGGTATCACTAGAAATACAGTTGCACAAGTAGAACAGCATCTTAACCATGAAATCTCACCTGGACACACAGGACAACACATTCCCCTGAGTTTGGAAGGGTTTTTGCAATGAACAACACACTGTACTTCTGATTCTACTATCACTCCTTCCTGGAAAAGAAGCAGATTAGACACATTCATTGTTAGTGTTGTGGTTTACTTGTTTTAACTTGTAAATTTGGTATACAAAACTTTAGCTTGTAAATTTGGTATATAAAACTTTAACTTATAAATCCGGCTTCTTGTTTAACGAGTAAAAATTCACAATTACTGTCAGTAGCTGTCAGTAGAATTAAAGCCCAGCACATGCCACAAAGCACTGGGTTTCAAAACTTCTTTTCTTTCTGTACCTGCTGCCTGGTATCAGGATTTGGGTTAATCCACAGTCAAAAGATCCACTTCAGTCTCCCTGACTCCAGACACAGGATTTGCCTTAAAATGCATCAGGTAAAAAAAGCCAAGCATCCTCTTAGGGAAAGGAATCCTGCTTTATCAGGAATCCTTAACCTCAGTAATCTGCCATGCAGCTCTGGTGAAAACAGGCCAGACACAAGGCATTCTCCTCCCTCTCCTACTGGAGGAAAATAGACTTAGAAAGCAGATAAAAGCATCTTGTTCTGTAGAGGGGAGACACTTATCTTTGATATTTTGCCTGATAAGTATTAGTAAATTAACATTTCCTGTACTTATTTGAGAACTCAAGTGTCCTGAACAAATCTGGGTGTGAGGGTCAATGCATAAAAGCTGCTACCCTTCTTTCTGCTTCCAGCTGTTTGAGGCAAGGCAAAATAAATTTTTAAATGTGTGTATCTAGGGTAAACAGGATCACCCAGTTTTGCATTTAGACACTGAAACAGACAGTAAAGAACTGACCATTTCATGCAACATATCTAAATTCATGTAATGAGTTTCTTTTCATTAGGTGCAAGGATACAGAGTACTGCTCCAGCTTCAGTCACCTCAGTGCACTTATTTTCAAAAATGAGTTGGTGTCACAGAGCAGAGGTATTACAGAAAAAGAGAAGAAAACCCTTGAAACTCTCTTCTCCTCTTAGTAGAAGCTCTTCATACTAATAATTTCCTCTTTCCAACTGCAATTCTTAGTAGAGCCTGAGTGTTACTATTAAAACCAGATCAAATTGTCAGCAAAAATGGCAGACCTATTTACAGACATAAGCTAAAATCACCTACATAATTTCTTGGTTTGAGCCTGACAAGCAACACTCTTGAAAATTTTATGGTTGCAGATAGCCAAGCTACCAAAAATACCATTGTGTTAACAGTGCAGGAAAAAAGGTTTTGTTGTGGGTTTTTCTTAAAGAAAGGTAAAACCCATGAACACATACACACGGAAGCGTCCAATTACTAAAATAATTCGTATCTCACAAAAGGCTTAGAATGCTGAAGAAAAGAGGACTTACTTCAAGGTCGAGACAGCAGGAAATGGCATGGCTGTGTACCTGTCCTTCAGCAAAGTTTGGGTATTGGGGTACTCAAGTCATTTAAAACCTATACTTCTGAATATTTGGTTATAGCTGGCTGCATCTGAGTGGATTTAAATTAGTTTAAACGCGAAGTCCATATTGTGTTTTGAGCATAAAATATTTCAGGTTATTTGGATTGGATAAATGAAGGCTCAGGATTTCCTGGGAAAAGCTTGCAACTCAATTAGCACGATTTTTATGACATCCTTACCTGGCACTGGTACGTAACACAGGGATTGCTGGGGAGGTGCCATTTCATGGAGCTGTTGTACGTATTTCCTCCAAAACTGCAGTCTAGAGAATGAGAGAGAAGCCCATCAGTTCAGCTGAACAAGATCTTGTGGTAGGCTGCTGCTGAGGATCACAGGGCAGCATCCTAAATGCAACCCACCCTCTCCCCTGGGTTAACAGAAGAGGTAGAGCTGAGAGCTGGGATGAAAAAGAAGGATCGTGTCTTGGGAGGACTGGCAGCATTGCCCCAGACACCTGCTGCTGATACCCAACTGGCCAAACTCCTTACTAACTCTGACTGGTCAAAACAAACCAAAATCAGTGACAATTCACTTAAAAATGGATGTCAGTGCTTGCTCTGCAGTCCATTCAGGAAGTACTTAGTTACTTAAGCACTGGAATACATAGAGGGAGGAAAGAGGGTGAAAGAAGAGCTGAAAGCACTCATCATCTAGCTTGGCCATGCTATCTTCTTCCATTAGCCAAAGCCCTCGGGAGTGCTCTTCAGCAAGCACAGTTCAGCATGGATGAGCTGACACTGGCAGCTACCTCTCCTTTATGCCTTTTCATATCCATGACAGGAGGGATCATCATCAGCATGAACTGAAAGTTCTCATGTGTGTATGGTGAATCTCCATGGGGGGACGTTTTGGACTCTTGTGGAGTTTGGCTTTATTCACCTCTGTGTGCTATATGACCACTTTGTTAACAGAAAACAGGTTTGTTTGCCCATGCACTCAATCAACCCACATTTGTTTTGTGCAAAACGAATTTTCATGGAGCCACTTGGAATAAAGCAAACACCAAAACAAACATTAATTTTCACATGTTTGATTACATGTTCCTACTTGTTTCTCTTCCTTTTTGGTTTTCTCTTTTGCCATTTTCTGGTATTCTACAAAAAAAGAAAACCAAAAAAGAACACAAAATAATGAAATAACTCACCAGAAAAGCAAAACCAGAAAATACTTATAAAGTAGAAATATAATATTTGTTTAAAAAGAGTTAGTTTATTAATGCAAATAGTTTCAACTGAAAAATAATTCTTTGGAGACCTAGAGTGGTTCTGTGAAAAAATTTGGAAATAACACATACCCCATTCTGTGGGAAAAATGCCCATTTTCCATTTATTGCTTTTAGGGTTTTTTTTTTTCCTAGTATATTTTATTCAAAATGAGTTTGATCAAAGAGCCCATGAAACCAACAGGAATCTTGCCAAAGACTTTGAAACACAGACGTGTACACAGAGCTGGAGAATCACAAAACTACAATCAGTCAAACAATGCCCACGGCACCATTCTGTTTCCACACCCTACCTCAACAAACACTCTTTCTCTGCTGTGTAGGGTGCACTGTCCTGCTTTGGAATAAGTTTTATGTCCTTCTGAAAGTAAAGGCAATTTATCAGCCCTATACCAGTAAATCTTTGAGCCCACTGTAAAAGAAAACTTGAGAGTTTTGGTTTGAGCTCTGAAGTACTCAGGAACTTAAAATCTCTTTAAAATCATTTTGAATTCAACACAAAATTTAAAGGAATCATGATGTATAAAGATCATTTGCAAATGTGTAAACTGCCTCCAGTTAAGCTCCTAAACAACAGAAGACTTGTACTTCAGGATTTGCAGTAATCAGAAGTTCTTTTTCCAGGCTAAATACAGAGCAACATGGGAAAAATTTTCAGGTCCTGTGGCCATTTCACTTACCTAAGCTGAAACAGGTATATTTTGAAAAGAAATGATCAATAGTCTCAAAGTTGGCTCTGATAATTTCATCTTTGACAAACATTGAAAGGCACAAAGTATACAACTGAGTCCTATATTTTTAAGTAGTAAAGTCCCTATGAAATTATTTTGAATAATAAAGAAATGTTCAGATTCTCTGTGCATTAAATACAGTTCTCTGACATCTCACATATGCAGGACAGCACATCAAGAGAGGAGTGTGAAGCCCTGTAGTCCTCTTATGCATTCTGAAGTTCCATTCTGAAAAACACTGAATTAATCTTGCAGAACAGTCTCACTTACTGCTCACTGAAAACCCTGATAAATGCAGAGCCTATTCAATGTGTTTAACATCCCCAAGTTGCTGAAGCCCAGGTCATGCTGGTCCCAGTCTGAGAAACAGTTTACAAGTGTGCAGGACACTCAGCATGGAATGAGCTGTGTTGTTAAATATCTGTGTGTGTATTTTACCAGAATCAAGAATCAAGGGCTGGGTTGGGAAGTAGCAACTGCAAAATACCTTACATATTTGCTCAGCAATTATGTTCTTTAATGTAAAATGTTTCCTCTGTAAGAAAGCTAATGACCCTGGGCTAATCTGCATGTACAGATGTGCATATTAAACTGAAATTTTCAGCTCAAGGATTAGTCTGGTCGACAAAGCATGAAGGTGGTGCACTCATGCAGTCAGCACTGCTCGTGCTGGAGGTGCACACCCAAGCTATGCTATAAAATCCTCTGCCCTGCATCACCAGCCATTGTCCCTGTGGAAAGCAGCAAGGGGATGGCACACCAGAAGCAACCATGCCAAGGAGAGTCTGCAGTCACCTAAAGGGGAGTTTAAAAATGGGAACCAGAATGGAAAAGACGGCAGAAGCATGGGAGCTACTAAGACTGCTCTCGAGCTTTGGCATGGCCAGCGTGCTGAATGAGGGAGACAGAGCAGCGCCCGTCCAACACCAGTGCGGGCCGTGGTGGGAGCTGGATTTCAGCAGATGCTCAGCAGAAGGAGCAGCAGGAAGGAAGGGGAGAGTTAGCCAGTATAACAGGCAGCCTTGGGGAGAGATGGGGGAAGGCTGAATGTCAGGCAAAGCTGAAAAGGGTAAGAAAGGAGTGTTTTACAAACTCTGGGTGATGCTTTAACCTGTCTCTGACCACAGGTGTGCCCTGACGCTGCCCTTTGGACGCCCCAGAGCTACACCCACTACTCACTCTTCAAAAGGAAAAAGAAACAAAGCCCACATACCAGCTAGGTTTTCTGAACCTCACTTTCAATGTACAAATCTCTCAGCTGACACCTGCAAACATATAGCTGGACTTTTCTCGTCCCCCTACTCACAGCATGGGAATTTCTGAGCCTCACCTAAATTCATCTGAGTGAAAGCTGCTTCAGTCTATGTGCCAGCTCAGGCAAGCCATTCTGGCTCATCCATGGTTAAAGGTCCACAACATTTGGCCTGAAAAGTAGAATAGAAATATTCTACTGAAAAGTAGAATATTCAGTAGAAGTCACTGAATATTTTGTGTTCAAAGTCATCAGCAAAGTCCCTTATGTCAAGTTCCACAACAGAGTATGACTGACTATACTTGAAGTTCCTGAAAACCTTTTAAAGCTTTTTTTTTTTTTTTTTTCCCCCAAAAAACCCTTTGGAAATATTCCACCATTCAAAGGAAGAGCAGGAGAAAATAATAAAGCAAGAAAGTTCAGAGATTGGGACTATCACTTAAATGTTATCTTATTTACCTGAATACCTACTTAAAACTTTAAAAGGGTTACAGAGGAAGTTTTCAAGAAGGGAACCCAAAAAGCCTGAGAACACTCTAAAGAGTATGTGAAAGATTTGACATTAATAAGTAAATTTGATCTTGACTTATATACCCCATAAGGAAAACCTTTAGGATTCCACATATGGAAGGAAATTAAATACTAGTGGTCTACACCAATTTTAAAAATGCTAAAGTGATTCATATCAGTCAAGGAGTGTGTCCTAATTTTTCAGTCTTTCCTGCTCCTTTCTTTAAAAATAGCTGGTGTTTTATTAATGTAAAATATTAACTTTCAGTTAGTTGTAGGTTTTGTTGCCATTACCTCCTTCAACCCAAACAGTTCAGATAAGTCTTGGATAAACATGCAAGCCTAAAGTTGCTTATCTGAATCTAACAAAACCACTAAATACTTTGAACTTGGCCAATTGTTGCATATGCAGTGGAAACTAATACCAATTGCTTTCCAGTCACCTCTTAAGGGCAAAGTGATCCTCCAGATTTAGTTCTTCTGGCACAAAAAAAAAAATATGCTAAAATAAATAACTTCTAATATAATTATTTAGCTACTTTGTTTCAATATTGTGGATGCCACACTTGGGCACCTTTGTTTCAAATGTAATAAACCAGGCCTTGGCCAATTTAATTTGAAAGAATAATTTCATTCTAAAACAAGCATCATCACAGAGAATTGGACTAGAATAACAAAAGAGGAAAATTATAGCAGATTTTTCTATTGGCATGTGGACAAGCTGATGATCAGGAAGCCATTTGTCTTTCCAAACCATAGAACTCTGATTAATGACTCTTTTTTCTTCTTCCCCAGATACCCACCCATATAGCAGTACCATAAAGATAGGGAAATTGACTGAAGGAGACAGTTCAGCAGTGCAAAAGCTCAGCCAGTGTCCTCAGGAGTTCATTAAAAAACAACCCTTTTTTACTCAATTTGACATTGCCTAATTAGATTCCAGAAGAAACTTGTGCTTATTTTAGTCTAATGAGAATTTTATAGACAAGTCATTTCCTTATTCTCCCAAGAGAAAGTGATAGATTGGTGCACAATAGACTGGCTCCTCATCCCTCATTTCTTCAGCATCTTTCTTCTCCTATTAAGTCTTTTTTTTGCTTTCCCTCCACTTTCTGTTTAAAAAATGTAACCTCTCTATTGGCATGGAAAATAAACATTAAGAAAAAGAAAAGAGTCAGAAGACATGTTTTATTTAGTGTTTGATAAATTAATCCTCAGGGAGGTAACCAGGCATGCTAACACTAAATACCAGCTCTAGCCAAAAAAAAAAGAGCCAACTCCAAAACCCTAAACAAAACAAACAAAAAAAAAAAAAAAAAAAAAAAAAAACCAAAACCACCAATAACTTGCACATTCTGTAGTATTTCCCTGGCATGAAATCAGTTAGCCAAAATAAAAGAACTGAATCAAACATATACCTATTATGAAATGTATTTTCACATGTCGTAGTGATGGTAGAGCCATTGACAGCTACCAGAAAATTGAACTTCCTGTTGAGTAACCCTGGTCTTCATTTGTCAACACAGAAGCATGAAAATGTATACAAAATCTCCCATGCTTATCAAGTCTGGCTCCAAACAGTGAAAATCCAACTCTTTCCTCTGTAACCAAGTACAAGTAAACCTATTTGCAGCCGAGCCATGGCCATTACCATACTCAAGGGATGCACAGGGGCCATGTAACACAGCAGAGTGAAGAGGCCACGGGGGTGAGCTGTGCTAGGACTGCACAGCTCACACACAGAGGATGCAAGGCAGCCCATATTCACTGAACAAACAGCAGCAGAAACAAAGACTCCTCCCAGTGCTGTTTTTGTCCCTTGCAAACCACTGGAACTGAATTTTACCTTCCCAGATGTCTTGTGTTCCATGCATAGGGTGAAAAAAATTTGTCCTGCAGGGTTCCTGAGAACATTGCCATTCAAAATGGCACACAGTTAGAGCTGCCATTGAATCTTGAGCTGATACTCCATGTGCTTGCCAAGCCTGGCAGCTGGAGAACTTTCACCATTCATGGTTATGAAGGCTGTCATGAATGATGTTGCTCAGTGACAAAATTATTTGGTCTTGTACCCAATTTTCTCACACCAGAAAAATCATCCATGATCTGTACATTTTATACCTTCAAAATTAAATAGTAAAAAAATTTCTTATTCCAGTAATACATGTCCTAAAATGTTTATCATTTTGTTCCAGAGAAACATTACATGTGAAACCATCAATGTGAAAATCTGGGTAACTGATGTTTGACTGAAAAACTGTTTGTGATAACACGACAAGACTCTTCATTAAAAGTTTCTTACATAATGGAAAACTATATTCACCAAGGTAATAAGAGCATCTGAAATTTGAGGTGCTACTGAGCACAACAGTATACACCAGACATCCAAGAGATGTCAAATGTATCTGCTAAGACCTTTGTAAGACGTGTCAACTGAAAGAAAGGATGGAGAAATAGAGACCTTTTCTTAGGCATAACCAGAAGTAATCAAAGGTGGTGCTGTGATAATGCTGAATGGTACTGTCCCTGGTGGCTATTTGTCACTGCTTCAAAACTTCTGCCTTTTCTTCAAATACAAAGCTAACCTCTGAATGAACACTGAGACAAACCTGTACTTCCAGCCTCAAGAAACAGACCTTCTGGCTTAGAGCTGGAACACCAAGAGACTCAGAAGCAGTGAGAAGGGCCAAAAGAAAAGTTAAGAGTTGGTTACGTCCTCAAACCATCTCTCATAACCAGTCCCTGACCAAAGCCAAGTCTAGATTGTTCAGGTGAAGGTGAAAGAAATTTCTTTAGGAAAATATACATATTATCTTCACATCCCATCCCCCTCCATCCATGTATTATTCCTTGCCTCTGACAGCTTGCCTTAGAGCATGCAAGGATGGGCTGCAAGGTATAGCACCCCACTGGGGCCCCAAAAAAAGGTCCCCCCAGATTGTCTTGCAGCAGGACACCAAAATGGTGTTGGGTACCTCATACTAGAGGTGTTCAGAGGTAAACAAAGTACAGAGGTTCTGTTCATATGGATCCTGCAGGGTGTCAGCAGAGCAGCCAGAACATTGGTAATCTCACAACCCCCCTCTAGCTTCCTTTGCAAGCCAGCCCCAAGAGCTGAAATTGGCTGCAATCCTCAACCATAGTATTTGATATCCTTTCCAAGAAATGCACAATTAACTATGATACCTTTGGATATTCAATATTTAATAGATCTAGCACTGTTGTTGCCTGGGCTGGAATTCCATTCTCTGATAGATTCCACATCAATGGAGCATAGCACAAGAATTTCTAAGATCAATAATTAATTATTAAAAAGAAAACCATAAACCCAACCAAAACAAAAATCCCCAGTAATTCTCTGAAGTTAACAAGGACAGAAAATGCAAAATTGTACATGAGAAGTGAAAGAAAATTCTGAACATATTTTCTTTGTTGTAAAAGAATTCCCAGCAACTTTGTCTTTGCACATCCATAGAAGCTTAAGATTCTTAAGATAATAGAGTAGAATATGGTACACAATTTTAGAAATGCAAACTTTATGCAATCCTGAGCCAGTAATACCACTTCTTCAGAGTGCAAATAACTTACTATTTGATGTGTAGAGGGCTCTATATCTAAATGACAGGTCTCCATCCAACTAAATAAGATAATGCTGCCAAATCTCTTTCTATAATCTCAGTGACCTCATAGGTTTTCATTAAATATATGAAATAAAATGAGAGATGAAATGTGGCCTATTTAACCTATGCAAAAATAATAAGAGGGCTTATTTATTTTAGTATTTTCAAAATGAATAGCATGCTAGAGGTATGTGGTATGTTTTATAAACTACAGTAGATATCTGTCAAAAGAATAATCTTGCTGAAAACTTTTCCTATTAGACTGAGTCGCCTGCATTCTCCTTGCAGCAGGGAGCCATAATCATGGGCCCACATTTCTCAGTTCCAGACTTTTCACAAACACACAGAAAAAGTGAGCTTTACCCCGACAACTTTACAATCAAGGTCCTATGGGCCTAAAGTCAAGAACATTTTTAAAACACATGGCTAGTCTGGAGAATTTAAATCTTAAATCTTAATTTAAATGTTTGACCTCATTGCAGCCTACAATTTCCTCACAAGGAGAAGCAGAGGGGCAGGGGAGGGCAGGCACAGGTCTCTTCTCTGTGGTGACTATTGACTGATCCCAAGGGAATGAGGCGGTGTGAGGGGAGGTTCAAGCTGGATATTAGGAAAAGGTTCTTCACCCAGAGGGTGGCTGGGAACTAGAACAGACTCCGCAGGGAAGTGGTCACAGCACCAAGCCTGACAGTTCAAGAAGCATTTGGACAATGTTCTCAGGCACATTCGTATCCTGTGCAGGTCCTGGAGTTAGAATTTGATGATCCTTGTGGGATCCTTCAGACTCAGGATATTATGTGATTCTGTGACAAAGCAAAGCCAGATCTTTTCATATGCTACTTTCCATCATGGGTGAATTTTCTGATTCCAAAAGCTGTAGTAGTGGCTGCTCCTTACTTTTTCTGTTTATTACAAAATATGAAAAAAGATGTGCTAGAAATTACCTAAGTAACATAAAAATACCCAAATGGAAGCAAGGGACTTATGCTCAGCACACAACCATTTGCAGGAAAAGTTCTCTACCAACAATCCAGTTTCTCCTGTATGCAGAGCTCTGAATAGGAGAGTTCAGGTGTGTGCACCTGATTGTGCTGCACATACAACCATAGAACAGTTTGGGTTGCAAGGGACCAATATAGGTCATCTAGTCCAACCCCCCTGCAATGGGCATGGAATGTCCTCATGACAGAATAAAATTCACTGGCAGAGATGACTCATGAGTGTTTCCTTCCTGCACAAGCCCACTCTGGAACATGCCCTTTGGTTTAACGCTATCCTCCCGATGTTGCGCTCGCATGACAGCAGCCATTCATTCATTCACTCATTCATTCATTTCTTCACAAGGTAGGAAGACAGACGTGAAGCTGTCAAAGAGAGCTGGCAAGAGCCTGTAAGGCCTGATTAAGCTCTCCCAGGATTTGGGAACAAAGCCAAGAAAAAAAGCCATCAGTTTTTGATGTCTTTCCTTGGTAACATTTTGTTCATGTTTAGATAAAAAAAAAAAAAAAAAAAAAAAGTGCCAAAAAAGCCCTGTTTTCCTTTTCCTGCTTGCATTCCCCATGGGCACTCTGGCAGCTTGACAAAATAGTAACTGAGAATGAGTGCTGCAGGGCCAAGTCCCGGCTGCAGCTGAGCTTTGTGTGGGGAGTGCCGGGGAGCTGCTGGGACACCAAAGGGAGTAGCTAAAGTGATGATATACTGCCAGGCTGGTATTTGCAGCCTTGATTCCCCAGTTACCCACCATGGGACACTCATTTTAGGTCTCACACAGAACTTCAGCAGTGTTCAGAGTGGTGGGAGAGCAAGCAGCCTCTCCTGGGGTAGAGGTGGTTCCATCAGCCTCTTCCCCTGGAACCAGAACAACCTGGTAACAGAGCGTGGTGTCAAGACTGTGAGAGTTAGACTGGGTGCATATTTGCATATTTTGCCTTGTCTTTCAGAAAGCACAGAAAAACTTATTCAGAAATTTCGTATCTACTTTGAAAGTTTAGTCCTTGAGAGCTTTTCTTTTTTTTTCTTAGAATTATGAAATTGATTCAGCACGCATTTTAAGCACATAGAAACTGCCATCTTAGATCAGACCAAAAACCCTTCTAGTGAATAATCTTCTGTCTGATAGCAGCTACTAAGTGACACCTTGGGAAGTGTGAAAAACACAGACCAAGGTCCATAGCTCTAGTTTAGCCTCCAGAAGGAATAAGTAGCCTGTCTGACTCAGAGGGAAAACAGAGCATTTGGGGTTGTACCTTGCTCCTTTCCTAACAAAATCAGAGTTCAATTTTCTCTTTGGGGAACTGCTGAACATTGAATTAATCGTGCCACAGAAGCATCTTTTATAACACTAGAAACAGCTACCATTCAGTTACTGTCAACTCAGAGCACAGTACTGTATCTGTAAAGTTAGGACTGTTTTGTCCTGTGTGCATCTATTTATTCCCATCCTTGTTAACTTGCTTTGCTGCTTTGTCATCAGTTGATCAATGCCCTGAGAACCTTCTGCAGCTCCTCACAGTCCATCCTCTTGCTTTACTGTGCTACAGACATCAGGTCACCAGCAGCAAACTTCCTGTACCTCTTCCCACCTTCTCTAGATCATTTCTGAGCACTTTGACAAATGGAGATCTTTGCAAGGATACGTTGGCAACCTTTTTTTACTATGAAAACAACCATACACTAGTTACTTATTTGCTGATGAGAAGAGTATCTCTAAAAACTCAGGGCTGCTTAGTTTCTTCAGCAGTTTCCTTGTGAGGGATATTGTTGGATGCCTATTAGTGGGATCTCTCTGTCCATTGATACATTCAAAGGACCCTAGCTAACTAATCCCTCTTCTACCTCAAGTGTCCATGTGTGTCCTAATTCTATTTTTCAATAGTTTCTATTAATTATCCCATTAGAGATGTCAAGCATACCAACCTGCAGATGCCAGGCTCAAGCCTATCGATAATGTTCTGTAGGTACCCACCCCAAATCAGAATAAACAGAAATCTTAAAAGGAGTCTGAATAAAAATACTGTTTGAATTAAAATATTGTTTGTTCAGCTTTGAAACATTCATTCTTTTCATTTTGCATGCATACATGCACATATGCATATGTATGTATATAGAATTTTCAGACCATTGAGCAAATACACATCCCATTATGAAACTGAAAAATCAAACTCCACCCTAATCCAACCGACACTTAGCAACATTTTCCTACAAAGCTGACACTAAACACAGTTTGACAAAAGAAATAAATTACATGTAATTTATGTAAAATCTGTAATTTAAATTCTTGTTTCGGTAATGTTTTAATATTTTTTCCAGTTCATTTCCTTCTCTTTTAAGTGTCATGTTTCTAGACAAATCCTTGAACTGGGGCTTGCCAAACTATTCCAAAGCTGCAGCACAGAAGCAAATCATAAGCACAGCATCTAACACACCTTTGCAACCTTCCAGGAAAAATACACATCCATCATGTCTCTTCCATCTGAATTTCAGTGTAATCTGTTTTCCTGCATTTGTATTTCCTCTGGGAAGGCAAGAAATGCTTTTATTTCCCAACTATTTATCCTACCCTATCTCCCTCTCAATCCCACACAATCACCAGTGAAGAATTAAAAATGACAGAGGAAAAATAAAATAAAGCTGTCTGAATTTTACATTCGCCACCTCGTTGATTGTGGAAGCAGTCCCTCAGCAAAATTAGTGCTTTAGAGCGTATTACTTACTGCATCAATACAAAAAAAAAAAAAAAAAAAAGACTACTTTTCAACTTCATCTACTTGCATATTTTTCATGTGGTTAAACATGGCAGATACATGCCATGCATGCTTACACTTTTTTTATTATTATTTGATCATTATCTCATTTTAAACAGCTTGGAATATACAATATTGGTCAATAAATAAATGTATAATACTTGGAAAGCTTATTTTGCTTTCATAAAAATGTATACAATATTATTGTTTGAATCAGGAAATGTTTAATAAAATTAATAAAATTGCTCGGTTTTTTTTCCAGTATGAGGAGAAAGAGGAATAACCATGGATAAATACCCTGGTCTTTATTACTCAGAAGTATTATTCTGTCCAACCACATAAAAAGTTAAAGAGACTCTTACTGATCGGTGACTGCTAGCAGATTGATGTTGACCTAAAATATTTCTGATAACATTAGAAGGGGGATGACTCTTAAAAAACTGACAAGATAGCGATGAAGAAGAAAGATGTACTTCTAAAGGATTGTTGCTGTGCAAGAACTAAAGATTGCAGGATAAATGTGTGAATTTATGTATTTCTCTCAGCTTTGTACACATATGTATTTCAGTTATGGTTACTGCCCTCTTCTAGCCTCTGGTGACAGCCAAGTCCCAGCTGAGAAGGTACAAATTTAGTCCTATCTTTGGGAACCTAAATGTGCACTGATAACATTTTAAAAAGAGGGTAAAATGACAGGAAGGGAATGGCACCTTTGCAACGCTCACAGCAAGCTCCTCTCTGCTTAATGACGAGGGCACAGTCCTTGGAGAGCACTGGACACTTCTCTCTTTTGCACGTCACTTCCTTATTCTGGAAAAAGAAAAAAATAAAAAGAAAAAAAAAAGACAAAAGCTATTGCAAGCACACCAAACCCAAGGCTACCATTTCTTGCAATTCAGAAAATAAAATGTGGGCACAGCAGTCTGGTCTTTTGCTTCAGGAGAGGTCCTTGTGATTTAATACACCTTCCTTCCCTTGAAGGAACACAGTAGAAAAGGGTCTTTGAATAATCAGGGAACCCAACTAAATGGCGTTTAAACCCCATTTTGACAGTAATTCATGAGTGCTTCCCAGTCTTGTACAGCAAATGTGATGCACTGAAGAAATCCATGTTACTTAAATGAACAACTACCTACATGATGTGCTTGTTAAAATACCCTCGGGGTCTTGAGGAGCTGCCCCATGAACTGCACTGCTCAGGAATCACTTCTCATAGTGACAGAAGGACAAACAGCAGAGAAAGAGGTGGTAACCTCAGAGAAGACAAAATTCTGCCAATGCAGAAAATCAATTTTATCTAGAGGTTCTTTAAAAGAGGCTACTATGTACTATATCAGACCAGATGATTAGTGTAATTCATCTTTCTCTCCAAAATGATGAGAATCAATGAAACACCAGAAGCAGACAGGCTCACTGTACATTATAATGTCATCTTGCTATGGCAAAAAGTCAGTGATTTCCCAAGGCCAAAGAGCACATTGACCACATTAAGGAGTGTCAATTGAGGGTGTGCAACAGCAGGCAGCAGAGATATTCCATTTATTGCCTACCTTGCCCCAGTGGTGTCAACCCTTTTGGTTATCCCTGCCATTAAATAGGTGCAGAAAACAATACTTTGGGCGTTTCTTTTAGTAAAATTTTGCTACTTCAAATTCCTTACTTAAAGTAGCCCTCTGAAGTCACCTCCACCTATAATTAGTAGCTCAGTTCATTAGGTGACACAGGTGGCCATCTAGTACGTGCAAGTATCCACCTCACCCAATCTTATGACTTAATTAGAGACCAAAAAAATCAAAGGGCTAGAAAAATGTAAATCATAAAACTAAGGAAAAAGAAGCTGTGCTTTCCAGTCTTTTTATTTTGCTCCCTGTGGCCTTATTCAAGGTGCCTGTGAAGAATAACACACAGCTTTTATTACACTCCAGCCCTTTGTCTAAAATCAGAGGTTTATTTACTTCAAAGTCACTGCCTGATCTGATGGGAGCTATAAAGGCACTTCAGTCTTATCAGTGTAAATGAGGACTCACTCTCACATAGACAGTGTGAAATCAGCAAATGAGAATCAGGCCCTAAAGCGCAGCTGCGGCAACACAAACGCTTACTGTAAAAAGCCAGGTCACTGCTACATGCTGGCTGTTCTGCATCACTCCAGCCCTGCAGAGCAACCATAAATGCAATTTAACCAGCAGGTTAAGCTGAATTTATGGCAGGTCTGTAGCTCTGGACTGGCACAAAGCAGCCACAACGCAGAATTGCAACTGGTTCAATATCTCTTTTAAAGCGCTCAGTGGAATCTTGATTCCCATTACATAAAGTCTGTTGAAGGGCAGCAGTCAAGCTTACCAACACAGCTACAGTCTGTATTTTAAAGGGTTCTTCTAAGATCTGATTATCTTTAATGAGTTTGCTTAAGGAAAGATTTAATAAGTCTATCAGCCCCACTACCTTGATCTGTGGGAAAATCTGCCTGGTGAAAGTGGGTGTGAAGGAAAGACAAAACCCAGTTTAGGGTTTGTTCCTGTGGAGAACATGGTTGACCCAGCTGCAGCATGCATTGTGTACCTCTGAGAGAAGAGGTGCCCTGTGCCCTTCAGAACCTACCTAGCTGGGCTGGATGTGTGTAAGGAGGGCCAGTGGGCAGATACACATTGGACTCCAGCAAGAGGGAAACAAAAATAACACAGTTCTGTATTTTTTATTAATTCCCTGGTTCCCAGAGGACTACTGGGACAAATTCCTCAAGTATCCCAGCTTCCTAGGCAATTTCTCCCCTGAGTGCTGTCTGCCTCCTTCTACCCTTAGGCACATCCTGACATGGTTTCTTCTTGTAGGCAATGCAAGGAGTTCCTAAGGATGACCCCAACACACACATTTCAAACAGGAGAAACTTGCTAGTTATTTTTCCCAGTAGAAGCCTCCTGTTTTCCCCCACATTGCAAAAATCAGAAAAATTCTCTCCAGTGATGAGCTTGGTAAAATTGAGCCAGCCAAATTTGGGTCTTGCTCTTCTTTCCTTATCACCAGCAAAGCTGCTAGTTTTAGCAGGTTTTCTGGGAGGGAAAATTTTGGAATTCATGTGCTGATGCCAAGGGCTGTTTTGCATTAAGCAGCTGTTCCACATGAAGAATATTAGTGGTCCACAGTGCAGTGACAGGAACTGAAGGGCCCTTCCCCCTAAGAGGGTGTCTTAAGCAGTAGGCTACAGATTCACATTTCCTTTGTCAGTCTCAGTAGACTTTGAACAATTTGCTGTTCAGTGCCCTTGCTCCAGCAGCAAGGGGCTTGTTCTTCATGCTCCCACAAGTCACTGGTTCTTACAGCAAGGGTACTTGTGGGGAAAGCAGGAGATGACTCACTGAATTGCCTCTGGATGTGGAAGGCAGCAAACCGGGATCACTGGCTCAAAGCTCACTTATTACAGCACAGGTGGGGAGGAGGTTCCCCACTCACCACCCACTGCACTCTTTTTTCAGCTCTGTCCCTTGGGGGAGAAGCTGCATCTTCCTGCCTTAAAGGACAACTCCATGTATCGTAGGTAAATAGAGCCAATATTTGCCAGCACAAGAAGAGCAGCTAAGCACTAAAACAGGGTAGGATTTGCAAAGCTGGTGTTCATCGTCTCTAGCTTGTTATAGGCAAGGCCCAGATAGCTCCAAAACAGGCTGTTTCAGATGTCATCCCAAGCTGCCATCAGGGCTGGGCTGCTCTTCCAGGGTGTGAGGTACAGCATCACTCAGGAGTGCAGCCCCACCACTGCTTGTGGGACCTTTTGCTAAAAAAACATGCAGTAAAGCCACAAATGCAACATATTGCTGCCCTGGCATAGTCCTCATGGCAAAATCCCTCTTGAAGTAAGAAGAGATGAATGTAGCTCCAGGGAAGTGCATTCTCCTACTACTTCTATTACTATTATTACTATTATCCCAAAATTCTTTTTAAAAAGTCCTGCTGTTTTATCTCAGTGCTGTATCTTGTGGAAAACAAAGTCAGCAGATGTGGAGGAAAGGGTTAATGTACCATGCTGATCCATCACAGGCCTGCAGCAGATAAAGCAGGGCTGGTAAATCATTGTTTAGTCTATTGCAGTCAGGCATTATCCAGTGCAGATCTCCTGGGCCCACTGGGTGTAAAAATACAAAAATAAAACAAAAGACTAATTGTCATCTGGAGGCTGGGTTTTTTTCCTTCACCCAGTTGCCCAAAACACTGCTCTTAATGTCTACTGTCCATCTGCTTGTTTCAATTTTGCTGCCTCCTCCCCTCCCATTTCACAAGGGCAAAGTGGAGGCTGAGAGCAAACGGGACTTAAGCAAGAAATCCTTTCCTTCCAATTATGTCCTCTCCTACCCCCAGTAATCATAACATTTCATGACTTGTCCCAGCCATACATTTAGAAAGTCGCTAAGTAGCTGCATGCAGGAGAGCTGTATTACCAAGCCTCCATCTGTGCTGTCAACAGCGTCTCTGAATCTGTTGAAAGCTCTCAGATACTTTGAGTTTTGCTGTTCTTAAGAGAAAACTTCTTAGACTGCAACAATCAGAAGCCAACAGTTATGGGAGGGTAGGGGATTTTTTTTTTCCCCTTTTGTTTAAAGGACATGCACTCTGGCACCGAGAAGTGCGGAAGAGACACATGGCCCATAAATATATAAACCATTTGCTAAGTCAGAAACCTGGGAGTCAGTCAAATCCATAATAGGATCCCAAGATTCATAATAAATAACTTTTAATTATAGTCCTGCACAATAGTTATTTTAAACAGATGGTTTATAGATTCACATCTGGGATTATTTTTTTTTTTTTAATTTAGTGCTCAGGCACACACACAGAAAGGGAGAGAACCTCAGCTAAGGTTTCTATTAGTGTTGGAAAAATACGTATTTTTTTAAAAGAGGTCAGGCTGATCCAGAACAATGCTGCTGCATCTGACGCAACTCCCCAGTCAGTGCTCAGCTCAGCAAAGGGTTCACTCTGGAATCCCACACTCCCTTGGAAAGGAAAATTTAGGGAAGTGCTAGAGGGTCACCGTGGACTCCTCACTACACTCACCAAGCCCAGCTGCTGGAGAAGTCGTGTTCTAATGCATCTGGGGAAAGGATCAGAAATTTTGTTGGGTGTTCGTGTTTCTCCCCTCTCCCACACTGTCAGTGAGAACCAAGGGTTCTCCTTAACTTGGCATGCAGCAGTGATGTCAAATTCCCACACAGGAGAGATACACTAACCAGACCCAATATCACTGTTACTGCTTCATGTTACCTTTACTACAACCTCCTCTCAACGCAATTTGTTCACCTTCTACATACACCTCATATTTTTTACCTTCTATCAAAGAACCCCACACAAAACAGCTCTTTCTGGAGACAAATTATATCAAACTAACAGTCTTAAACTCATATGGTACAGCTAAATAAAATGCCAACATGAAAAGAAAAAAAAAAACACACACACACACTAAAAAGGAGTCTGAATATTTGGCAGAGATCTTGGAGAGGATATGTGCCAAACCACAGCTTGGAAGCCACAGCCAACTTTCTACAGGGTTCCCCACTGGACTCCTGCCGGCTCACAGCAGCCACCAGAACGATGGCTCTTTTCAACCTGGATTTGACTTCAAGAGGGGAAAAAAAAAAAAAGTAATAGGAGTCTGCTTCATTTATTCAGGACTGTACCAAGGAGTGCTTCCATCAGTGGTATTCTGAGCCCTCTCTTGTGCTGTAACAGCTGGCTGCAGAAGACATTGCAGATGTTTCTCAGGGGGCCAGATGTCCACAGTGATGGTCTGGGGTTGCTTTTATTCTTTCTTTCTTTTTATGTATTGAAAATGCTTTTAGGAAGCTTGCACTGCATTTCTAATACCCTGAGGTTATTAATTATTTATACCGAATGGGAAAAATGTTACTTAAACTTTCATTTAACCAAAAAAAAATGCTGTGGAGAGAAAAATAATAAAAGCAAGAGAGACAGATGAGGTAGAAATACCAACTACCATTAATGACTAAACCTGAAAACATTCTATTTCTACCATTATTCATCACAGTCCCACTGGTAATTATAATAGGACTCCTCACCAGGTAGCACAGGATGTCCTTAAGTTTCTGCTAGGAGAAGCCTGTGGGATCACCCGTGAAAACAATAACAATTTTCAAACAATGGCAAAAGTTACCCCCGAGGAATTTGGGATGGAGCTTTCAAATACACGCATGTGACCTCAGGAGAAGAAAGAGCCATTCAAAATTAATGAAACAAGTGTATTCAATTGACACAGGCAGCCTCTCCACCGCAAGGCAAAGGGCAGGCTCAAGCGCAGCCTCCCACCACGTGCCATCAGCCCCATGTTCTTAAGCCACGCTGCTGGGCTCTCTGCCAGGTGTTGCACACAGCCAGAGCATCCTCTCAAGTGCACAAAAAGCCACACTCACACCACAAGGGCCACAAGGAGCAAAAGCCTGGGCCAGTACTGGCCACAGGCTCTGTCCTTCAGCAAAGCTTGGGAGCTCCCAAGCCTGGGCCTGCACCTATGTTTACGTGCAAACAACCCCAGAGTTGGGCCAGCTCAAGAACAGGCTCAGACACATGCTTAACTCACAGTCTAGACAAATCCTGAGGCTCTTTCTGAAAATAGTACCCTTGCTTCTTTGGCACTCCTGCCTGGCACTCTTTGTCTCAGGTCTGATTCACAAACCTCCCTTTAATTGGCAGAGCTGATGCAAGCAAGGGATTCCTGGTAAAACTGTGGGACTGCTGGCTTCCATGAGCCTTTCTCTACCTGAGCAAGAGCCACACAATTAGACTTCAGGGAGGAGACACCATTCCTCAAGAAGAGATGTTTGCAGACCCTTTGAGCCACTGTCAAGGAAGGTGAGAATAAGGTCTCATTTCCCTTGTTCCCTTCCAATTATCTGCTGGGGTTTTTTTCCCTTGCAAAACAAATTTTGTGGGTACAGTAAAAAAATGGTTTAGCACACTAGATGCACTTCCAAACTCAAGGTGGAAAAATATTTCCCTATGAAACAAAGTTTCTTCTCTGGAAAATGATAGAGTTCTCTCCATTTGCCCACATAAACTGACAAACACCAAGGCATATGCTTCATAAAGAGAGAGAAAGGTTCTGTTATTTAAAGCACATAAAATTATAATGGGACAATTCACAGGAGTGAAGCCAAACACACTTCAGTACCTTCAGCATTAGGCCCTTGCCTGTGGCAGAGCATGACCACGATTTCAGCATGAATTGCATTAGATACAAACGACAGTATTTTAGTTCAGTTCACAGTCTCTCTTTCCTTTTTTGAGCAGAGCACTAGGTTGCCTCCAATTTGCCCCCTCATCCCTGTAATCTGTTTAGTTTATCTGGCCTCTCAGGGTGAGCAGGGAGGAGGCTGCAGCCTTCCCTGTGGTGATGCTCGGCCAGAATCAACCATCCCCCTTCATAATTCGAGCTCTCCCCGCTCCCCAGGAAGGATGATTAAAACAAAGGCCCTGCTGAAAGATGACACCAAATTTCACTTCAAATGGGTCATTCCCCACTACTGTGAGGAAGACATGAGTATGTGCAAGTGATTCAGGACAAATCACTCACAACCCCTTACAGACTGAACAGATTTTTTTTCTTTTTTCACTGTGCTTAATGATGTTCACCAGCATGAGGAAAGTGACTTTGGTGGCCTGCTGCAATCCCAACACTCCCTGATGGCAGCCCTCTGCACCAGTATTTGGTGAAAAGAAAGCACCCTCTCTTCCTCCTGCATTTGCTGGCTTTAATACCAAGGCTGCAGCTGGGGTCAGAGTCCCAGAACATCAAATGTTTTGCAGCACATCCCTGCTCCAGTGAGCTTAGGGACAAAGTAGACATGGCCAGACACAATTACTGTAACTGCAGATTGAGTCAGTGAGAAAGCCAGAGCAGGATCCTGACTGAGTAGCTCTCAGTCTCCCTGTCTCCACCTCAACCTCCACGTGCAGCTTCAGATTAGAGCTCTTCAGCTGCACAGTTATAGGCAACACTCTTTGCCTGTCAGCAGAATAGTGTGGCAGCCTTCTAGCAATAAGAGATGGGGTCTTCACAAGTTCCCAGCAGTTCATACCGCAGCAAAAAAAAATATCCAGAGTAATCCAGGAGCCAGATTTCAAGGAGGGGTTACACACAAGGTGGGAGACCACACCTTCATATTTCATGAGATGCACATTTAAAATTCACACCTTTTTCTGTGAATTTGAATTCACAAGATTATATTTCTACTTTATCAATGAAGAGTTTGAATTAATTATCAATTACCTAAATCTGATGACAATAACTAAGAAAAAGGTAGTCACAGGTAATGCCTGTCAATTTGAAGCTCCAGCTGCAAACCTGTACCCATGCTGCTGTAAAAGGTTACAGCTTACTAACCCAGCCCTGTGAGTTTATGATCTACCACTTGCTAAATGTTCTCAGCTACACAGTCAGCAAAACCTTTTGGATGATTACTGCCCAACTTAATTTCAGCCAAATGGGTGATGGTGAAAGCATGGTCCAGCTTAGTCCTAGTCAGGTTTACCCTGACTGAAGCTGGTGGAGAATTCATTCTCCCAGAGAAGTGTCAGGCAGCTGAGGGCCATAAAAGATGGCTCAGCTACCTGAGCTTCATCAACCAAACACAGCTGAAGTCAGCATATGTGGAACAGAATTACTGTCCTGAGTGTTCTAATTCCTGGAGCATACTGGTCCCCTGTAAGTGCTATAGGATGGCTTGGAGAAGAAGTCTGCCAAGAAAATTGCTCTGAAACACCCTAAATAAATTCTAGTCCTAAAAATCATTGAAGTTGACACTCATGAATTATCGAGCGATTTCATAGAGGGCAAAGCAGATTACACCAAAGGTTTAAAACAAATTAAGAAATCATCTGAATTCAGCAAATTTTAGATCAAATGGTGTCATGACTCATCTCAAAAATTGCCCATCAAAAGAGTGCCCTAACAATATTCTGCTTTTGTTTCTTTACTAATGTTATCCCAGTACTACGCAGTGTTATTTTTCAGAAAATATTGTCAATGAGAAAAAAAAAAAAAAAGCACAATTAAAACAATAAAAAGACATCAAAATCAAAGCATATCAAAATCAAAATCTATCAGTTCAGAATTCCAATTTTTGGATAACTATATTTTCTATTAGAGACTGAATACTGACCATTACTATTTTTTCTTCTAATGTTGTGAATTAAAATTTCATTTAATATTTATCAAAAAGAGATGCATTGACTGATTTTAAAAGAAGAATAATTTCATCACATTTTGATAGGCTCAATCTACAAATATATTATCCAAACAATAGTTACCTGTCATTGCATCTTTATTACCTTCTCTGTCTGAAGCCTGCTTACTCAGTCTTTACACTGGAGATTTCAGCAGTGGCAAATGCTCTAGTTTTGGGCTTCAGTCTGTTCTAAAAACTTTGAACAAAGCAGCCCTTGAGGCCTGTGTACTTCTTAAAGACATTAAAAAGCCCAATGGGCCTCCTAACTTACTCTGCAACAAGTCATATCCCATGAAGAAACTCACTTCTGTACAACACAAAAACAGGGCTAGATTAAAGAAAAGGAAAGAAAAAGAGCAGGGTCCCCTGCTGCTCTGTCTGGCCAGAATCATGTCTTTTACTGCCCATATCCTCTAAAGAAACGATGCTCTCATGATATATTACCCTAATACATCACCGAGTGACAGTTTTCTCATGATACTGTATCCGTAAAGATGTGATGCATGCCAGAAGCAGCGACAGGAGATCTCAGCTGGGGGAGAGAAAGGGGAGGGATTTTTTTATTTTCTTTCAAATGTTTAAGCTACACTTTGGGGTTTTCTAATGTTATTTTGAAAGGAAAATCCCTGTCAATCGTAGCTTCCTAATCCAGAGGACTCCTAGAAGTTTTGCAGTCCAGCTTTTAAATCAGAAAGCACCAAAAAAAAAAAACCAGTCTCTTCATTTAATTAAAGTCAGTTTTGAAATAGGACCAAAATGCTTGAGGAACAACAACCAAATAAAAATAGTAGCCCAAAAGAAAGAAGCAATGGGAGTCTGTTTTCTATTATGAAATTATTTAGGCAAAAGGCCTCCAGACACTGCTGTTTTAATGAACTTGCAAGGAAACTGAGCACTGACCCTGAATTTGTTTTCTTACGTGATCTTGCCTGTACTACACAGTGGTTTTAGAAAATAAAAAAAAAGGTTATTCACAGCAGTCTGCAGAGAGAAGGCACAGCCTCCAACTTGTCAGTCAGTATGGAGAAGAGCAGGAAGAGAAAAGGAAAAGGAGCATTTCAGGCAGAACCCCTCAGAGAAGGCTAAAGCTTTCAGGGTCTTTTAATGCTGCCTTCTACTCACAAAGGCTCACTCATTTTTGCTGCAACTGCTGCTTGGCTGCTAGTAAAATCTCGTAGGGGCCATGGTAATCCTGGGTAATGGGCAACTCACGGCAGGCATCACCCTCAAGCTGTCTTCATCCAGCTGCCGCCAGCAAAGGAAGGCTCAAGGTCATGGGAGAATTAGTCAGAAAAGCTTCTGACACCATGATGTTTCATTTGACACATCTCACTTCTGTGTGTCTCTACTTCATATCTACTGAAACTTCTTTGCTTCCATCAGATGCAAAGAAGAAAGGTAGAATAAACTTTCCTGTGTTGTGATTAATCACACTGCCAAATTAAGTAAGATTGTGACTTTCAAACCTTCAGCCAACACTGTAGCTAATAGGAGAAAAAGTGTATTTTGACTTGTGGACTAAGCAAAAGCGATATGGAAGTCATTGAGAAGAAACTGAAAGCCAAAGCTGTCAATGTCACTTTCACAGTCCTTGAGCTGACTTTGACCATATTTTGTGGCCTGGCCATGGCTCCTTTTGGGTGAGATGTAACAGCCCTCAATCACAGCAGCGATCACTTAGCCACATAACAATACCACTGCAGTCAATGAAACCACCCATGAGAGCTCAGAGCTTTGAGCTGAGCTCTTCAGTGCAGACGCATGCACAATCCCCTACGCTCTGGGTAGACCCTGTTAATTAAACACTTATTTTTAAATGCTGCTCTGGAAAAAATTTGCTGTCCAAAATAAGAAACTCATCTTGCACAACCACTTTCTTCTTGAAAAATCCAGTGGTTAAAACATGTTTTTGCATAATCGTAGCCCTGCAGGGACAGTTCTCACTTCTGAAAAGCAAATTCCCTTCTTTCTGTTTTGCACATGTACAAACAAACAGATTCTGGTATGTCCAAAGCTTGCAGATCTCAACTATAATAATACATTGAATAGAAGCCATACAAGCAGGTTTTTTTTCCTCAGCCTGTGTTCCCTTCACTCCTTCCTTTCCCCTGCCCCACTTGCACTGCAGGAAGTAAAAAAAATACCTGTTTCTGACAACTAAATGGAGCTGACATTAGAGCGAAGCTCGAAGGTGAACAGGGTATGCACAAGTCATTTGTCATCTTGACAAAGTGAGATTTGGTCACCAGTGGGACACTTGAAAGACATCTGAACAGTTGGCCTTGACCACCAGCATTTCTTACAGCTTATAAAGGGACCCATGGGACCAAGAACACAACCTGCTTCTGGAAGTGACTCCTGCAGTGGTACCTCTTGATAGATGTAAAGGCAGTGTGATATATCAGGTGCCATTAAGATCTTTGCTAGCAGGTTCTATTTACATAAGTATGGAGTGCAGATAGCATCTTGTTAACCCAATTAATGAGACTCAAATGTCAGGAAACAGATTATGCCTGGCTCAAAGTCCACAGTGCTCTGAAGGCAGACAGACATGATTTCATTGTGTGGGACAGCGCTGCTCTCTTTGAGCAAGAACTCAGGCAGCAATCCTTCCACCTGGACAGCAAGGAGAGGCAGAAAGATGATCTGAAATACAAGAGTTTCACACCTTTAGCAAAAGAAGGGCTCTTTATGATGGAGGACTCAAGTGTCCTGTAAAACAGGGAACCTGCAGCTGAACCGATGAAAACTAAAAAAGTATCCGCTTGTGGTCTTGAAACTTAATGTTTTATTAAGTGGACCTTCTTCTGCAATTAGAGAAAGTCCTTGTTGCCAAGTCACAGCCGGGTCTGGATTAGAAGAGAAACACTGTTTCATCCAGGCTGTCCACACTGCTGCGTTTTACATGGGCAATTGAAACGCGGTTCTCTACCCTGGAGATGAGAGGGAAATTCCCTGACCAAGCTGAGATCACTAACCTCTTCATCAGTGACTCTCCACATACCGCTTTATACAATAAACTGCTGTTCTCCCTCAGCCTCCAGCTATAAAGCTCTGTGATGTAGAAGCAGATGCTCCTGTCACCCAGGTCAGAGCAGTGAACCCTGAATGGCACAGCATGAGGTGCTTGGCCCTAAAACAGAGACGGGGGGGTGCAGGGAAGGATCTTGTACTCAGCAGTCAGCTCTCTGCTCAGCATGACTCTAAGAAATTCCTGCTCCGAGCTGTCTTCTCCATGGAGGAGACAAGACAGAAAGCATGGGCTGCCTGGGCCAGCAGCCCAACATCAGCACTGCTCAGTGTCTTAACCTAAATCCTCCAATGGGAACAGCCACAGGGTGTGTACAAACACACAGGAGTCATATTAATTCTCCAGACACTTCAAACCCTTCTAAACCTCTGGTTCCAGAGCCATGCATAGCTCTCCTGAAGTCACATCACATCCACATCCTCCCGCACCAGCAGTCCTTTTTCCCACTGAACAGGCTTTGAGCTGCCTACTCATCTCTCCAAATGGCTGCTTTCCAGTGAAACTCCCTTTTCTGGTACATGATTTGTTTCCTTTTTCCCTTTTTTGGCTCCTACCTTTGTATGCTCCTGTATGTGGACTGGTTTAATTATTTCAACAAAAACCCCAATGATATCAAAGATATTCCTTTTATACTAAAATGATTATACAAAGTTTTAGGCAGCAAATATGTACACTTCACATAACAACAAGTGCATTAAATCATTCAAATTTCTTACAATCATAGCCTCAAGTTCTAGATTTTTTATAAATTTCAGCTTCAGATTGATTTTTGGGTCAAATGATGTTTGCCTGAGGATTGAAGGTTAAACTGAACATATACAGACATTTTCTCAGAAGCCATAAAAACCACAGACTTCTTCAGTTTCCTCTGCATTTTCATGTTAAACAAGTTCTGCTTCATTATCAGTGCATCCTGCTGCATCTTAAATGTCTACATCAACAATTTCCTCCATAAATGTTTCATGTCTATAGATCATGGACAGATTATGCCTCAAACATGCATCTGTTAAAAAGGTTTCTTACACTACCAGACCCCCAACATTTTAAGGTGTAGCAATTTTAAATTTTCAGCATTTTTTATCCACTGCAATTGCAAACACCCACCAACCCTTGGTTTAGAGTCTAAAGAACTTGCATGCTTTGCATTTTGTCTGCCAAAATAATTTTATTCATTTATTAGAATCAAAAGGGTTTTCCAGATTGTATCACCAGTCTATCTATCCCCAGGACTGTTTGAGTAGAAGGGTAAAGTGCTCCATATGAAAATTATCATCTGTGCAGTGTCATATACAGAAAAAAAATAATTATTCTCTGTCACAAGCAAATGATCAACAGCCTCACTGTAGTAGAAGAGCCTTCTGGTTTGTCAATCTTTTAGGTCTTACAGGCAATCCTTCAGCTAACAGCCTTATCTCAAAGCCAGCCACCCTGCCTGGCTCCTTCCTGCCCCAGTGGTTTCTAGGTGACATAATCTCGAGATGTTTCACTAACTGGCACAGTCAGATCATAATCATTATGTAGCCCTAGAGCAGTCATTTATCAGCTCTTCTCCATCTCTCCCAAGCCATACCTCAACCATACATCCAGATACAAAAAAGAACAAGGAGACAATCTCAGGACAACCAAGGTCTGTTTTTCTTCATCCACTAATAAATCCTAAGACAAAATAGAAAAAGAAATGCAAACGTATGACTCTAGCTGGCCATCAGAACCCATTTTGATGATTCCAACTCCAACTCCCATTTCCTGTTAAAGCCACCTAATATAACTGAACATAAACATGTCAAGAGTAGGTAAAAAAAAAAACCAAACCCCAAACAAGGAAACACAATCCAAAACACATAGACTTCTAACCTACGAGCTGTCAGAAATCTGATTTTCCTGGCCAGGGCTATGCAACACAACTGCTTGCATCCCCCTGGTTATGGAGGAGTGCAAGGTGCTGCTGCCATGCCTCAAGCAAGATGTTTAGGCATGAAAGAGGATTTGAGCCATACCTGGCCTTATGGGGACAGGGCTGATCCTGCCGCTAACAGAGGAGCCTGGGGTTACACTGAGCACACCTGAGCTGCCCAGGGCTGAGCTCTACCTGGTTTTCAGAAGCAGAAATGGCAGTCTTCAACTTCTCAAGTCTTACAGGAAGTTTCAGAACTGCATGCTGAGGTTTACACATACTTCAGGCTGCATTGCTACCAGGTGACCGACTGGCACTGCCCAGTGTGAACTAGACAATGTCTGGAGCAAAGTGCAGTGCAAGCAGGTCAGCAGAGCTCTGAGGCAGAGTTAAAGATGGCCTTACTCAACCTCTAATACTGAAGCTTCTTGTAAAGGTTTACCTAAAGCAGGGATTTTAAAAAAAATGGGACTGCAATTTGTCTGGGAAAGCATCAGGTCTTCAGCATCATTTTTTCTACATGGCATTTTATCACATCCTCATCCTCAGTACTCACAAGAATAAATACATCCCAGCTCTAGTGCCGTTTCACAGGACTGTCTTTTGCCATGGCACTTCCCAGCAGACACGTACAATGCTTCCCTCTCTGAAAAAACTGGGATACAGCACAGAAAACTTAAACTATGGCCAGGAGGCTGATGTGCAGAATTGTGAACAAAACAAGAAAAAAGGACAGAAAATCATAGTCAATGCATGAAGACAAGTTATTTTCTCAGTGACATGGTGGTACACAGTCCTACTTTAACACAGGATTATGGATGACCATCTAGAGCAAGTAGATTCTAGACATGGGGAAAATGGAAAAACAAGAAATCCAGAAAAAAAATTCAAATAAATAAATGGAGAGACAGACAAAAATATATGAAATTCAGGTGTCAGCACACAAAGTCAGCTTCTGGGGATGATAAGGGATAAGATCCATGCTGTACTTGGACCCAGAGCTCAGCACTTGATTCAGTTGGATGCAGAGCACTGCACAGAGCTCAATCAGCCAGACTAGGAATTTTTTAGCTGCAGCTTAATGCATAAGATGAAGAGGCCAAGAGGCCTCAGAGGAAGTAACCACACCAGTTATTAGGTAAACTATAAGCAAGTACCAGTGTGATAGTCATTTTAACAGTAGTAATACAGGTAAAAGCTTTTATATAATATTGGGGTTTTTTCTTCACAATGGTCTTTTATTTGACCATAAGCTCAATATAAAGTGATTGTGTTTTCATTTGATTTTTTTGGGTTGTTTTTTAATATTTTTCTTCCCTCAACATTTTCTATTAAAACATGATGGGGAAATAAAACCAGATATTTGGTGGGGAAAAAATATCTATTTTTCTACAGCAGCACAAAGCAGAGCAGCAGAAGTACTGACACTGTAAGCCATTCACTTACAGAACCATAATTCTTAAAAGGACCATTAACAATTCAATGGAAGAAACTTGAAAGCTAATAAAAGCTATATACAGGTAACCGTATGCTTTTAAAATGCCATTTTGATATTGGACCAACTCTTTAATAATGTTTTTCTTATTGGCAATAAAAAAGTGTCTTAACTTAGACTGATCCATTTTGCGCTTATTGTAGACACATTCCAAGGACATTTGCAAGTTATATTAGATTTTCCATTTAGTTTATGGCATTTTTGTGCCCTTCATACTTTCCCATGTATTATTTATACATATTCTTTTGTATTTGAGCTATCTGATCCTTTAATTACACCAAAGAGAATCTCATTTTCATACGTGATGGATTGGATCTTCATCATCATTACAGTGACATATCACCAGCTCTCTTCCAGGAGGGTTTTGCCAAGACCTATAATCAGTTCAGCACTGTGTGCATGTGTGTATTTGCTCAGTCCAGCTGACTATGTTAGAAATGTGCAAGTAGTGAACTCTTCACTGTCCTATGTGGTCTGAGAACAACATGAAATAAATTCTTCCAGCCTGCAGATTTCAAGAAAGGCTTCATCATAAAGCTGTTACACATGACTGTGTACCACATCCCCAAAATAATTGTCACGACAAAGCAGAGTGATCTGAAGGCCACCATACCTGTGCATGGATGTGCCACAGTCTGAGGCAGCTCTTGCATATGAGGTGCAGAAAGAGAACATCTAAAGCTTCACGGATGGCACAGACACAGCAAACCATACTACACAATCCATGTGCACTCCCCAGAGGAGGAAATCAGACAAGAAATTGCACGTGGTGCTACTCAACCAGGGTGGGTATATCTGTACATGGAACTAAACTGACTTGAACATTCCTCAGAATTTCTGATGGAAACTTTAAGGATCAAGCCAGGGCAGCCATCCTCTACAACAGACAGTTTGTCAGGCAGGTTAAAGCCTTGTTTCACAGGTGTTCTGCACGAATTACATGTACAGGTACAGCTGAACCTACCAGAATCATCCTCCAGAAAAGCCTACCGAAGTAACCACGATCCACCTCTGGGTCTTAATCCAAGTCACTTCTCTCTTGGAAGACCTCCTTCATATAGACATATATATATACACATACATATATATACATATTCCTACATACATTTCTTTAGTTTCTATGACAAAGCACATATGGGACACCCTGCTGCACCAGACATGGCGTTATGTCTGGTTTTTGTTTTCAGGGTTTGTTTTTTGGGGTGGGGGGTGTTGGGCTTTTTCATTTCAGAGATGGCATATACATCTGTAATTGGGGAAAAAAGAAGACTAATAAAACTTTCATCATGTTGAAGCATGTTTGTGTTTCAGGAACCCTTCATGTTCCGATCAAAAAAGCATTCTCTTTTGGAGTAATATGGGGGGAAAAACTATCAGTACACTACTGTATCACAGGCTTTTTTGTCTCTCTGTTTATTATTTTTGTGGGTGAAGAGAAAGCTGATTGTATTATACAGTAATAAAGGCCTAGAATATTTAAATTGAAAGAAGATGCAGTCTTGGTAGACTCTGTAGCTTATGTATGTAAACTATTGAAATTAAATTAAATAAAATAGGTATGAAAGAATTGTTTGATGATTTTCTGTTTGGTTTTTAATATGCACTACTCCACTAAAAGTCATCTGGGCTGCATTATACCTTGAAGCAACAACAATTGAATCCTCATGTACTAAAACACTGCCATCTTCACTGAACATATGTCAAACACTTGCTCTCAAGCTAGCTACGTGCTTTTCACTTGTGCACACTGCCACAGAAATCAGCTATGCTATAGGTAAAGAACCCCAGCACATCGAGTAGCTGTTTTGCTTTAGTCTGCAATGAGGACATGGTTTTTAGGATTGGGCTTCTTTTTGGCTAGGGATGTGTGTGTCAAAGTTATTTCATCAGTTTCTTGGTTTGATTGCACTTGGTTTCACCAATTTATTAGTTCAAGCTAGGCAGAACACTAGGTCTTATAATGACAAATTTAACATAATTTTTTATGAGCAAAGGTCAAATTCTACCCTGCTCATTTGGATATAAAAGCAGAAATTTAAACTACAGAATGGTGTTTCATACTGAATAAAATTTATGGCAATCAAAGCTATGATTTCTAGTTTCCTGAGCTCCTGTCTCCAAACCTTTCTCAGATTTCCAACAGTTGGTTATCCTTTCTGGCTCACATTTATTTCCTTCTGGTCTGGATTTGGGTGATAAAAGGCTGAGACATATGATTACCACTCCTCAGGTGCAATTGGCAAGTTTAAGGCACAAGCATGAGGGAAAAGAGGAGGAGAAAAGGTGGGGGAAATGGCTCTGGTTTAGATGTGATTTGTCAAGATCACTACTGGCTTTTATCAGCTATTTCTTGATGCAACTCACTTTGTTCTAATCTATGTTGGGGGAAAAAAAGATAATAAAAGACCTTTTCTCCCCACAAAAAAAAAACCATGAAAAACTCAAATAATTCATTCTCTTCAAAAAAATTCTAAAAAGCCCTTGCAATGTCAAGGCCGCCGTTCGCTGAGGTACACTTATCTCTTTCCTTGCAGTTTCTCACTTCTACCCTGTCCTTTTCAGCTGGCATTTTTGGTACGTTCATTTTGAAACTACATACACCACTGGCCAATGGATACATTATTCTTGGATCCCTGCTTGCTTCTGGCGAGGTGTTCAGGGTCCATGGAGATGATGACAAACGAGCATGAAATTACATGGCTCTGCACACCACCGCTGGCACCACCACCTGTCATCGTTGTCACTGCTGAGCTCATCTCACCTTCAAAAAACTCAGCACTTAGAACTTTAACTCAGGCTAAGTTAATTCTGTGGTCTTTCTACATTCTCGCCCTATAATTATGCACAGGTTCTCGTTTCACCTATTTCCGACGGACTGCAGCATTTTTATGTCTTTTCCACGTGAATGTCGAAGCACGTATTTCTTGAAAGCAAATGCCATAATATCAGTTGTGAGCCTACTTCTATTTTGAGTGTTAGATACCTTCCAGCCAAAAAGCTGTACCAACAAAAACTCTGCTGAATTTGATCATTTACCGTACTTGTACCAGAGCTGAACTTAAATATTCCATGCCTGTTTTAAATGCTGACACTCAAATAAAAGAAATCTAATCAAAAATTCCCTTAACAGTCTGTTAATAGCATTTTCCACCTAACATTTCAAAAACCTCATTATACAAGAAGTCCCAAACTTACCAAAATGTGCTAGGCTTTCATATTTATGAAGTCTTGTTTGTTTCTAATAACAGAAATATACTTATGCCTCCACTCCCTTCAGCCCAAAACTTTCAAATATAAAAGAGAAAGATCTGATATTGTCATACACAACATGTTTGGGCTTCTCAAACTGCACAAGATGTGCAAAATGCTCCTATGGATTAAAAAAAAATCATTTTTCCACAGATGTGGGAGGATAATTTTAGAAGATAATTTTTGCATTAGGTAGCTATAATCGCTTGCAGTCTTACAGCCTTTAATAACTGGAATCAATTTCTCAAAGTGAATCAATATAACTCCATTATGAATACCATCAAGATTATGTCTTTTTACCTATAGTCATCATTACCAATTCAGACTAAAACACCTAAAATTTTTTCACTCATCTTCATAACCCACAGTTTCACTACTTTGATTTTCCGAAGCCAACAAGACTTAAGAAATTTTTACTGTTGACCATTAAGCATGACAATGTCAAAATATGTTCTCCAACTTGTATTGGTACTGTCAGGGGCCACACCATTATCTGAAATAACAGTTTCCCTTTTTTTGACAATTTTTCTGCGTGGGGTTGGTTAACCTACTGCCCATCACATCCAACATTTCTTTTCAGTGTTTACCTTCACCTGATACAGAACTTGCTGGAGCTGAGAACATTTCCCATCCTTTCATCAGAAAAGCCTTCAGCTATAAACACAGCTGCAATGGGATGCTCAGCCATGGCACAACCAGAAAAACAATTTTCAAGTGCAACTCCTGTGTATCTGTTTTACCCATCAGCTCTAAGTACTCTCTCCAGTGTCTAACAGCATATAAGGTGAACGCATTTGAAAGCAGGTACTTTCAGTTGCCTTCAGCTTTCTTTGTCCTTTTCCAGTATCTCAAATCCTATGGAAAGCAAGGGAGGATGTTATATTTCCAGAGACAGTGCATCTCTGAGGAGATACAGAGCCACAAGACATTCAGAGTGGAAGTGGGTAGAACACCAGAGCACTCTGGCTCTAACAGCATTTGCAGATAGCAATAGCAAGTCATAAAGTATACTACCCCAAACCTCTGGATCATGAAAACAGCTTTAATTTGTCTTTCACCCATCCACGCCTCAGAAGAAGCTCAGGAGAGCAGACACACCAAAAACCTGGCATTTGTGCAGCCTACCTGTTTTCAGAGAGACACAAAAAAAATGAGTATGTTCAGATTGTGACTGTATCACCCACATATACTTGTAAAGGGGAAGTGCATGAAATGAAAACCAATGTCTTTGTAGTCAAACCATTAGACCAGGAGTTAGGAGACCTGAGCTTTCATCAGTCCTACAAGAAATTCCTTGTGGATAAACCACATTCTGTTCTTTAACTTTGATGTTTTTCTCTAAAAGGACAAAACCAAAATGGCCATTTGTTACAGTCAGCTGTAATTAATCACAAGTTCTACAGAGATCAAATTCACTCATGTTTATGTCATTGCTAAAGTGTGGTAGTTGTAAAAGCTCACATTGAAACTATTGTCTAAGAGATATTAAAAATTATTATTTTTGTGACATTATTAAGACCATTAAGTTGAGACATGTAAATTATGAATTTGGGAACTCGAGATTTTACCCACGGAGTCTCATTCAGCCAGTAGTTCTTGCATGTAGAGTATTTATGTGTACACACACCTACCTGCCCACCCTTAGTCTTACCTGTTTCCTTATATTAAAGCCAAGCATCGGAGCTGTTCCATGTACCCCAACACATTTTGACAAGCAGAGACACCAAAAGCAGAGCTACCTCACTGTGGGTGCAGTGTCTTTTTATTAGAAAGCCTTACCCATAGTTCAGAAGTGAATGGTTTACCACACACTGTACATGAAACCTCCAGCATATGACCCTCTGTGTGAACTCCTGTGTCATCTCAACTTCTCTTTCCATGTGTTAGAGCAAGGGCTCAAGAATGAACAAATCTCTTTTGGAAGCTAAACTTGGCTATCTCTAGGAGATCCCTACCAACATCCATCTTGTGTTAAAGATCCAGGGGTTTGTGTTAACAACAAAATTCTAAAACAAGAGCTGGAAGCTTTCACCAAAGCTGTGTTCACAGACAGCAAGCAGTCTGTGCTCCAGCTGCATTGTTTCTGCTCACGTTCCTACCATGAAGATCAGTCCACCCTGTCTCTGCTAATCAATGAGAAAAAACAACTTTTGGTTTTGGTCTTCCTGCCAAGACTTTCCAGTGGTGTAAAAGGAATTGATTTTGTAATTGCTCTTTGCAGTCTTCATTTCATTATTGCAACTTACTCATAATCCATGAGCTTCCAATGTTCACCACATTTACTCCTAGAGTACTACCCATTACTTTACCCTCCAAAATGATTTAGCCTGATAAGAGAAAGCCAGAGATCATTTTGCTTATGCTGCCTCTCATTCCCTCTTGTTAGGATGCATCCGCATGCTCCACGGGACAGTCTGCAAAGTTCTGTCAAACACTTGACAATACAGTCCCTGCATTTCAGTTCTGTGTCCTCTAATTTGTGAGATGGGCAAAGTCCTGGAAGAGAGTTAATAGAATCATGGAAGGGTTTGGATTACAGGGACCCCAAAGATCACCTAGTTCCAAACCCCTCACCATGGACAGGGATGCCACCTGTTAGATCAGGCTGTTCAGGACACCCATCCCAGGCCTTGGACACTGCCAGCGATGGGGCATCCACAGTAACTAAGATATTCTTCTTCTTCCCAGAGCTGTTCAGATTTCCATGACTTGTGTTGTTATTTATGGCAGCCTGTGGTCATGGAAATGCATCACCACTAAGGAAGACATGCCATAATCCAATCTTCAATTTCAGTGACTCACATTACTGGTTTTTTTTTTTAATATAGGTGTCCTCTGATAAATTTTCTGTCCTCCCTTTAACAGCAATTGCTTCCTTTCTGTAACAGCTGATCAAGCTCTCTTTTTAATTGCTCACTTCTTACAGTATGAACATCCATCAGGTTTGCCCTTGAAGAGTATGATCACTCTTCCAGAGAAAGTTCCTCACTGAATTGTTATTAAACAATCAATATTTCTACTTGAATGTAAGGCAATCTGGTTTTCTCTTCCCTCCTGGTCACAAATCACCCCATTGTTTCTTTTGTTTTGTCTCTCCCCATACCTCTTAAAATTGATCTTTTCCCTTGGGAGAGGCCTAAACAAAGATTTCAGCAGTGGGCAGTCCAGTAAGTCACTGCTTTGGATGCTGCACAGCATTAAAGCCAGTATCTCCAGGCAGGTTTCTTTCTCCTCTGCCGAGTCTCCCAGCTTCCAACTCAAGAAACAGATTGCACTTATCCTTTGGCAGAGATAAAAGAGAGTGTAGCCAGGGCAGGTAACTGCAGTAACTCACTAGGCATCTGTGAGCTTAATAAAACATAGTGTTCTCCTGGCACAGAAGGGAGCCAAATGCCCTCAGCTGCCATTTCACTAAAGTAAGCCCTGCAAACCACAGGGATTTAGAGTTCTTACATCCAATGCTTTTTGCAGTTCTTCATGCTTGCACACTAAAAGGGTGCTCATTGATTTAATAAAGCCAAGGTCTAGAGAGATCTATAAATACAAGTGTTTTACCCTCATGCATTATTGCCCTGATGCCCAAGACTGAACTCCTGCTCTTTCACAGATAAATTGCTTCCTCACTGGTTAACACCAGCTTCCATTAGCAAAAGTGGTGGCAGACATATTTGGGAAGGTCATCCATGATAAAACACAGCTTCATCTCCCTTTTTCTTTTCCCTTTGATTTCTTTACTTGCCACATCCCATGTTCCTCTTTTTCCCATCTGACTCTGCTCAGAAGAAATCAATAATGTATTCTTTATCAATATTAACTAAAAAGTTATCAATGAGTCTCATTTCAAATCTGCTGAACTCAGTGGAGTGACAGGTATCAAACTCAAGGGGCTTAAGATGATCTTGGTCCTACAGTTGCCAAAATTGCCTTCTAAAAGGCAGTCTGAAACAATTCTTTACATCTTTTATGGACTTACAATAATAATAATAGCAATAATATTAGGGAGACAGGGTGTGTTGATACTTCAGTCCTAAAGTAGAACACATTCTGTAAATTCAGCTACTCTGTAAATTCCAAACTGTAAAACATGGGGCTTTCTAGCCTATACTTTTCATTGCATTCAACAGCAAATTAAGGTTTATGGCTTTTATTTAAAAATATCATAGAAAGTTTTATTTAGAATGACTGTTTTACAATAACTCCTGAGCCTTGGCTTGTCCAACTGAACTGCTCCCAAAAATGCTTAACTCTGAGACAGAACAAGGAAGAAGGATTTCTCCCCAAAATGTGTATCAGCTAGTAACACCACTGAACTCCCAGCACAGCAGGAAAAGCACTCTGACAGAAGCATCACTTGTGCTTTCACTGTCATGTTATTACAGCACATACAGTCACGTTGCTGCCTTCACCTTGCACCCTTGTGGAGCTCCTCACCCACTGGGACTGTGACAGGGAGCAGATGGGAGCTCAAAGCAGCAGTGTTTCCAAATCTTACCTTTCCTTCTTTTTGCTGAGCTACAAGACTTCTAGGTGTACCCCCAATTCTGTGAAAGTTCTCCCCATAAATTCACATGGCAAACATAGTTTCACAGTGTCCTGAAATAAAGGCATGTACAACTTTGTGCCCGGGCTTTAAAGTCAAAGAAATGATTGCCAGATCATGTATTGAGTTACTTTCCATTAGCTCAGCTCTGAGATAACCTTGTGTTACATAAAGGCAACAGAGTCACCCAAGATTTGATTATGTGAAACATTCCCCTCTCTGTGCAGTTACATTTAGTACACGTCTGAATGTTCTTACTAGCTGAAAAACACACTTACCAGGCAAATACACATTATGCAAGGGTTGTCAGTGATAAAAGGTATCTGCAGAATTTCCCCTTCATTTTCACATTTTGCAACCGATCCTGAAATAGAAATAAAAATTTTTAAGTACTAGCATATTTCATTCCACCCTGACAGTTTTGGAAACTATCCTCTTCGCATTCACATTTAACCCTTGCTCCATTCCTAGCCCTCGATTTTAAACGCTGCCTTAATTTGCCCAACTTAATCAGGCAAGGATGTTCAGCGTTTCTGCAAGATTCTAAAGAGAACAGGGAAATGAGTGGCCCTTTATTGCCGCACAAACCTAGACTTTCTTTGTGCCCCAGTTATAGCAAAGGACGCTTTTTCTTCTCTCAGATGACGTGTGGAGAATAACGAGTACTCCATGCAAAGCAGGATACGTCTATAACGATAGATCCAGAGCTCACTGTAATCGGCAGAAAGCTGTCCATTGCACTCTGAGGACCTGGACCAGCACAAGCCCTAAACCAAGCATCCTTTTAATGCACGGAAACCACTTGGCAAATGAGTCGAAATTAGCAGGCTGACTGTCAAATGGAATCAAATTAGGAAACACTTTACGGCCCTAATGCTGATTAGCCGATATTCTGTAATGCTGGAATCACTCCTCAAAGTCTAATGGCTCCTCGCTGGAGCTAGAATTTGATTCTGCGTTTCCCTCCATGCCCCCGATCTCAGGAAAATAAAACCCTCGAGGGGAACAGGGAGAATGGGAAGGGGGGGTAAAAAGGAATAAGAAAGCCTTTTTTGGGGGGGAGAGAGGCACGGTTACTGTGCTCACCTGCCCCAAACCACGCGGTTACACCTCGGGCCGCCCATCCCGCGCAATGCCACCCTGCGCAGGTGGGCCCCGCGCCGCCCGTGCCCCGCCGTACCTGTGAGCAGGGAGGAGGCCGGCGCCCCGGGCAGGCACAGGACACCCAGCAGGACGGCGGCGGAGGCCGGGGAGAAGCGCGGGGCCGCCGGCCAACCCCCGCCGAGCCGCGGCATCGTCCCGGGGGTGCCGCTGCCCACCCGCCGGCTGCGGGGCAGCGTCCGGGACGCGCCGTCGGGTGGCGGAGCCCGCCCACCCCGGCACGCCCGCCCCAGCACCGACCCCCGGCGCCGGGCAGCGGCGGGGGGGTGGGGAGCAGGACGGGAGACCGCGGCCCGCCGGGGAGTCCCACCCCACGGCGGCACCGGGGGAGGGGACTGTGGGTGCGGGGAAAGCAGCTGTCAGCGCCTGCCCCTCGGCCCCGCACCCCCTCTTTCCATCACCCCCCTCCCTTGCCCGCATCCCTTCTTATACCTTCCTCTCCCCATAGTCCCTCCTCCGGCACCCCCCGGCCCCCATGCATCCCTCCCCCCCGGCGCACACACGCACAGACAGGCTGCCAGCCCCAGACCCCGTTTCCCGGCCGGGAGATGCCCGGCCACTCCCTCCCTGGCCCCGCCGAGCACCTCCCGGCCCGGCAGCGGCGTCGGGGGGCTGCGCCCGCGGCCGCTCGGCGGGAGGGGCGGGGGGAAAGGGAGAGGATCGAGGAGAAGAGGAAGAAAGAAGAAGAGGAAGAAAAGGTAGAAGAGGAGTAGCAGGGGAGGAAACGCGGATCCTCGGGCAGGGCCCGGGTACCTGGGCAGAGCGCGGCGGCGCCGGCTGCCTCCGGCGGGCTCGTCCCCGGCTTGTGTCAGTGCCCTTCGTGCCGCGGGCAAGTTTTGCCAGCCTCCGGCGAGCGGAGAGAGAGAAGGAGGGAAAGAAGGAAGGAAGGGAGGGAGGGAGGGAGCGAGCGAGGGGTCGGAGGCTGTCCTCCGGGAGCTTTGCGGAGGGGCTCCGCTCCCCGGCTGCCCGCCCGGCCGGGGCCGCCGAGCTCCCCTCGCCTCCCTCTCCCGCCGCAGCCGCAGCCGGAGCCGGCCGCTCCCCGGGCCCGCTGCCCCCCGAAGGGGCTCCCTCCGGCCCTCCCCGTCCGGCTCCGGGGCTGCCTCTCCCCCTCGGGCCGCCCGGGGTTGGGGAGCAGCCGGAGGGCAGCTCCCGGGGCCGCGCTGTCCCTCCCCGAGCCCGGCCCGCTGAGCGCGTCCCTCGGTCGCTCCGCGGTGGAGCCTTTGCAGCTCCTCCTTAACACTTGCCATTTGCAGGTCCACGCTTTGCTATCCCAGGTGTAAACACGGGCGATGTTAACGATAGACATCACCGACACCCGGCTCTGGCGTTCACAAGTAGGCGCGGGGTCTGGACGGGATGACACTCGTGGCGTTTGGCAGGAGACTCCTCTGTGACAGATCTTCCCGAGCCTGTTTTACAAATCGATTTCTTTCAAACTGTGATGTTTCATTTGGGGAAATGAATACTCTCTGAAATAAACTGGTCTGACAACAAGCTGAAAAATGCTTTCATATTTCTACACGTTCTTATTTTATTTCTTTGGGGTCTGCATGTGAGTTGCGATTTCCAAAATGCTTACAAGTAGTGGCAAATCAGATGCATGGCAGGCTGATGTATACAGAACTGCTTCAAATACTGCTTCTTACATCCCAGTAAGATGCAAGACAATTTATTTGATTTATAAGTTCATTTTGAGAGTAAAACCCAAAAGCCAAGACCTCTGAAAGTCTACAGAGGTCTTTGTGCTAAAAAGCAAAACACAGTCACCTCACCTCACTTCCAATACAACTTGTCACGTACCTTTAGGGTATAAAGCAAAAGTCCTAAAACGGCTGAAATTGCACCTATGGGAGGGACTACAGATCATCTTCTGGACATCACTATCAAAATCCCTCTCCCCGAGGAAAGGAAAGCTACTTTTTTCTTCCAGCCTCGATCTGTACAGGTTGAAGCTGCATAGGAACATAGAATAATTCAGATGCCATTATAAGGGTTTTATATTCCCAAAAAATACATGTGTGGTCCTAAACTTTCTCCATGCTGTGTAGAATACATTATAAACTCAGTATATAAATACAATACACATAATGTGGATGGGTTTTTTTTCTGGGTAATGTCATCTTTACATTTCCATGCATTTTAAACAAAGACAAGCCTGTAGAGGTACATATTATTATGCACTACTTCAGAACAGATTTCCACACATCCAAATGTTGTTTTTTGGGTTTTTTTTCCATTGGAAAGATGTACTGAATCTTCTGGTAAACTGGCTTTTTCTTACTTCGCTATCTGTAATCAGTGGTTACATTTCCCTTTTCTAATTACAGTGCAGCCACAGCCTTTCTAAAGCAATAGCCATAGGAAAAATAAATCTACCCTAATAATTTCTTAAGTGACAGCTACCACAGGAGAGTACTTATATTATCGAATGCATCGAATCTTCTCTTTATACTGGTCTAAAAGTCATTAAATATTAACATCACCCGGTGTGAGAAACATACAAATCACAATGAAGGCATCAAATAACAATCCAGGCATCCAAGTAACAGCAGGAAACATGCTAAAATAGCCTGGAAAAAGCAAAGTTCTTTATGAAATGAAGACAAGAGGTGACAACAACTGAGCATTGCACTCAACCCCTGCCATAATTCATTCACTAAGACAAATATTTCATAAGATCATATTAAGGCAGGGTAGTCACAAAGCAGTATGTACAGATTTGTGATGAGATTTTCCTTTTCCCATGGAAAGAAACCATTGTGATCATCAGTACAGCACCTTCAACATACTGATTAGGCCTGAAACTTACCTCTGAACATGTACAGCATGAAAACATTGTCCATGGGGTGAGCTTGCTCAGTCTGTGCATCTTTTGTGGCAGCAGCAGTGCTGAGGTGAGGAATTTTCCCATCTTCCTTGCTTGAAGCACCTCCTGAAAAGGGACTTTAGGTCTCCCTGTACCATGGCTACTCCACACAGCCTTATTGCTGTCCAGTGGAAGAGCCTGCTGAGGACTGGTGCTGCCTCTGAGTCTCCCTGGTTCCCTATCTCCTCCGTCATCGGGAAAGCAGAGAGATGAGAGAGATGCTCATCCTTAGCAGCAACCTTTGTTGCTTCCTTCATATTGATAATGATGACATATCACAGGGGAAGATCACTCATTTAAATCTCTCATGAAGTAAAACCCAGCCTGGGAGGGAAATAATGCCATCTTAATCCTCCCCCACCTTAGTTTCACCCACTCAGTGCTACAGGTTTGTCTTGGCTTTTTATCTCTCCTGTACCCACTCTCTCAAGCCTGCCTTATCAGGGATCAGCATCCTTTTTCGTTGTAATGTTGTGTTAAGTTTCAAGGTGGGTTGGTTTGGTTTTTTTTTTTCCTTTTGTATCCCTGTTTGAAGAGGTACTTATTTTTCCAAGCAACATTCAAAGCTGTGGTCATTTTAGAAAATCTGAGGGTCACACTGGAAAAGGGTGTCCTGCTATCAGATACATACAGAGATTTTGTGGTATGCCAGCAGTTAAAACAGAAGTCATGTCATCAAACCACTTACCTCTTTTGTATAAGCATTACATGGTATCAGTTGTTATTGAAAGGATACGTTCATTAGTTCTATTTAGTGGTCAGCCTTGGCTCTCCCAGTTGATGGAGCGGTAGCTGTTCACAATTACCACTTTGTGTGGAGCTCAGCTCCTTCTCCAGGGATGCTTTCCCAGTAGTCAGCCATAAAAGAATGTCATGCATTACCTGGTCACCCAGCACCCACCCTAAAAGAAAAACAAAGCTTTATGGTTAACAACAGTGAAGACAGTGATCGTATTCACATTTCTCTTCATGATTTTTACTGGCAAGTCAAAATTGCTAGGAAGCCCATTCTTCATGGGCTAGGGAATTCTTCCAGAAGTGGCAGAAGGCAAAAGTGAGTAATTAGAACTAGGATGGTTTGTTGTTGTTTTTTGGTGGTTTTTTTTGTTGGTTTGGTTTGGTTTGTTTGGTGTTTTTTTCTTCTTTTGGGAAATCACTTTTCTAAGTCATGGGCATAGATTGTCCTAGGGTTTCCCTACCATGCAAGAAAGAGTGTAATAAACATGCTACGTGTATATTAACACTGTAAGTGTCCCTGCTTTTATTACTGTTATGTTGTTATACATTATTTTAACACAGTTTCTTTGTGTTCGTTAGACTCTCAGCATAAAGAAGAAAATATGACCCAGATATACACTGTACTGAAGGCTCTGTAAATTGGCACTACTTGCTGTTTCCAGTTCTGGCTTGCTAAACAACTATGCATTTACAAGGTACTGAAGGTGGTTTGCATATCTGATCAAGCTTACACATTTCTATTGTTATTAACAACTTGCAAAAGATAAGGAACTCTCGATCCAGTAACTTACACCATCAAAACAAAGGTCAGGACAGACACATTCACTGTAGTTGGAGGAGTGGGTCTGATAAGCTTCAGCTGAAAATTCTTGGAGAGAGACCTGTCATTTGGGATAGTGTTTTACTATCATGGAGCATCTGCAATTGAGGAGCTCAGTAGTAACTCATAGGATTGTGATGAAGACATGGCTCTTTGCTGCAGGAGAGCAGCTGGGAGTTTGCAGTTCATTCCTCAGTACTGAGTGGGCTGCAGCCTTTGAAATGCTTTTGAGTGTTCATTCATTTCAGTTCTTAATCCTGTTTTAAAGTTAAGAGCATCTGCCAGTGTGGGCAAACTGTATTTCTTGCATGGCCACTTCTGGTCTAGGAGATGATGTTAATAAGCCTTGAGAGTGGCCTGATTATGTCAAAGAGGTGCTCCTGACAAAGCTCCCCTTCTGCAAAATATTCAGAAAACTTAAATGGATGCAAGCAAGGTCTGGAGACCACACCAAGAGGTTCTAAAACAGTAACAGGATTAAAAATCACATATGGTTAAAGTCTTTTAAAAAAGGCAAAGTACAAGAAGTATCTAGAATTTACAGTGAGACTTACTTGCATAAATGTTTATAAATTTTATCAAACAACTCATAATTTTGACAGTTTTCCATAAACCCCTGGAACATGCAAAGCATTTAATTTATTTGTGGCAAGATAAAGATAATGAGCAGCATTTTAAAAGTTTATTAACATAGAATGTCCTGGCACAGTCATACTTACATACTTCTATTGTTTAAATTATATTTTCTGAGAACCAAAAAAAAAACTTACAAAAGGGAGCTTCTGATTGCAAAAGCATTCTAAATTATCCTCATCATCTGTATTCATAGAAAAGCAAATCAACCAAACAGCATAAACTAAACTGGATACAAACCCCAGCCATATCTCAAACTGAAAAATGCTTGTGTGCAGCAGAAAATATGGCTCCAATATGGAGACAATAGACTGCTGAAATAGTCCATATCAAATATGCTAAAACAACAACAAAAGAGGTAAATTACAGCAGAAATGCTGAGGCCATCCTGATGATAGGATTCCCAGCAGAAGCTGTTCAGAGGCCACAGGCCAAGCAGAGTAAAGCAGTGTGTGCTGGTGCTCCTTTCTGTTATTTCACTGCTGTAAATAGCTTGCCTTCCAGAGATAACAAAAATTATTTTGTGCGAGTTATGTGGGTTTTTGTAACATATACCCTTGAACATCTGCTGTGTCCGATAAAGGATAAGAGCTAATGAAATCACATGAAGAGTGGCATACATGAGGTACTGCCTTGTTTTCATTTTCTGAGACAAATCAAACTGTGCATTTTCCCTGCCTGTTCTACTACCTGATGAGTGCAACAGGAACTACTCAAGAAACATTCTATAAAATGGAAGATTGATTGATAGGTTGATTGATTGCAGATGAGGATGGACCCTGTCTGTACCAGAGAGGTTCTTTATCCCACCCCCCTTCCCCTGCAAAAGATAAAATACGCTTTTTGTGACAGAGGACTTCCTTCCAGCCAGGATCCAGTTGAGAAGCAGCTGTCTCTACCCAGCATAGAAAGGCAAAGGCTTGCATTTTTGCTAGAAGCAAGTCTCCATGGCATGCACACCGGAAGATCATCACTTCACCTTCTGAGTGTGCAGCCTATGAGCTCATTCCTCTGGCTTCGGGTCTCCTTTCACAGCAGAATTTCTCCCAGGACTATTTTGTGGGTATTTTTTTTTCCTTTTGAACGACACCAAACGCTTAAAAACTCGGAGGTGAGATTTGAGGAGCGAAATCCATCGAGTCGGAGCCTCCTCTCCTTCCCACGGGAGCTCTCATGGACGCCCAGGCGGGCGAGAGGAGGCTGGGGTTATCTCCCGGCCGGGCGCGGAGCGGCGCCGCTGCCGGCAGGTGGCGGAGTTGGGAGCGCCCAGCCCCGGGCGGGACGAGCCCGAGCCGCTGCCTCGATTATCCCGAGCCACGGGTGCGCCTGGAGCCAGCGAGAGAACCCGTGTGTCACCGCGTCCTGCTCCCACACGAGACTCTCTCGGTTTGTTCTCAGAACGCGGCTTTTCTTTTCACTCTTCTGCCTTTGTCGGTACAGGACATTCGCTTTCGCTGTCCCTGCAATTAGTACAACACACCTCACTTTGTCCAAAACGAAAGAGCTGAACAAAGAACCCCTATTTAGTGCTATTTTCCAAATACAAAGCCTAGTCAATTTAATAATTACCTTCTATCTTCAATATATTGGTTATACAACATTACGGCTGGTGCAAATAAGAAATCCTCCTCACCCTTTCTTCTTGGCTTCTGATTTAATTGAAACCCACTCAATTAAGCATTAATACCCAATCAGTCCTGCTGACTGTACCACACATACAGAAAGCAAAGATCTGACAATCATAAGCAGCCTTGTAAAGCTCCATCAATCAGGATATGTTCAAATAATGCACCTGGGCAAACTGGGGTAATCCTGCACTGATCTGCTGAAATTTCTGCAAGTTACAATGTTTAATAATGATATATTATATATATATATATATAAAATAAATAAACAAATAATTATATAACCCTTATTAAAACAGCAATAGTAAAAGATTTAATAATTATACTGAGCTGCCCACAACCCTTACCAATTTAATTAAACCCTGGATATTCTGCATACTCTTAAACCAAGTAGATGTGTGTATACACACACACACAAAAAACCAAACAAAAAAAAAAAAAAAAAAGCAGAAATAAGAAAATATACTAGCAACAATGCAGAAATTAATGAAAAATGCATTCCATTTTGCTACTGATTTACCCAGGTCAGATCACTCTCAGACCTTCACCAAAAAGAAAACACAGAGCCACTCGGGCAAGAGAAAAAAATGTACTTCCAGAAGGCAGTGTAATTCATCTACCTGCCTCTCCATCTAAGGCTCTTTCAAGAGATGAGAGCAACATTAAATGTGCCAGAGGTGGACTTTTGGTGTCATTACACAAATCTGCAGGGAGTTTTTGCCAAATCCCTGAGTTGTCTGACAGTAGCATACCTCCAAATACATCATTTAGAAGCATGAGGTGAACAGAGACAGGGAATAGTATTTACTTTGGGAAAGTATCAGTCACATGTCTTGTATATATTAGCAGGTTAAACCCAGGAGAGGCAGCTGAATTACTCGTGACCAAAGAAAACAATTAATCAACAGTTTTAAGGCTTCACAGAATTTTAAATATGTATTTACATGTGGTGTACACTATTTATTTTAGGTATCTTTAAACCTAGACTCTGAAGTCTCAAGTTGGCAGGTCTTCCAAGATAAAAAACATCTTTTGAGAGGTTGTTTGGTGATAAACTATTTTCAGACTGAACAGAATTTGTGGCTTAGGGAATCTGGGGTTTTAATTAAGCTAACTTGAAAAATAGCACTGAGCTGACTGTTTACCAAGTTACTTAAAATGCTAATCAGTTTTAATATTGTTAAATATTATTTTAATATTTATCAAATTATCTTTATTATTCTTATGTTTGGATTAAATTGAAGTCAGTCTATATGGCAGTAGGGTAGCTTGTATCAGTATGGAAGTCAGATAATAAATAAGACAGCTATTATTAAACAGAGAAAATTATGGTGCTGAAAGTATTTTGGAAATTGCTCACCATGCTAATAGACCACACAATTTAGACCTTTTCCCTGGAAATATTCACACATCAGAGTAGTCCCAATGAGGTCAGTGTGAATAATCCCATGATGGGCAGAAAGTCCTTTTCTGAAGGCACTTGTTGCAGCAGGTGTCCAGAGGAAGCCAAGATAACTCCATTCAAAAGTGGGGTGACTGCAGCATCAGAATGCCCCAAAGGTTCACTTTGTGTTGGATTACCTAAGGGCATCTTCTTCCATGGGAGCTGCACCTCCTGAAGCTGCCAAGAGTAGAAATTTGGGTCCACAGCCTTCTGCAAGTGGCAGCAGTGAGGGCTGTGCAGCCAGCCAGCCACACCTCTGGCCTGAGGATATGTGAGCATGGTCCAGAAGTTACTGAGGACACTCCACCCCATTTAGTTATCCCTCACATTCCAACTGGCAAAAGACATAAAATAATCCACAAACTCAGCTAAGTGGCTGTTTGTGCCTAGGATCTACTAGGCTCCCCTGGGACAAAGTGGTTTCATGGAAACTAGACAGAAAGAAACCCAAAAGTCCAGCTGGAAACCTCTGGAGAAAAGATGTGTGATTTGTCTGTGCTTACAGACTACACCATGCAAGCTGCATGACTTGGCTGCCCATTGGCATCTCTTGGATGGCTTGAGTGGGACAGCTGCAAGATGGAGAATCCTATCCTTTCCCTAGAGATCACCCAGGATGGCAGTTCTAAACTTTCACAATTACTTTCTTCGATGGATTTGTTTTGAAGTAGGTGCTTACTGTCATAAATGCTCCTATGAAGAAAGAAAAATATCAGTTAACAAATTACAGAATTGAGGGTTTCTCTGTCCCACAACAGAGCTGCTTTCAACTGCTGCCATGCCAGCAGTAATGAAAACAACTGGACTTTTAAAAAGACCATTTCAGTGCATCTGTATTTTAAAAAAATCAGCCTCATGGTCCAAATGATGATGACTTCTCATCTGAGCATTTCACAAAAAGACAATGCAGGCCATCTATTAGAGAAAGTAATTCTGTGAGCACTAGCGAAAACTCACAACGGTTCCACACTTTGCTTTTGGATCCATTCCAGCTGAATGAATAGACAGCACATTTCCCAAAATGCAGGAATTTTGCTGCCATGAAGCACACTGAGGACAACAATCAAGCCTCAGCTTTGTAATGATAGGATTTCAAAAAATGGTCATTTAATTTAAAATAGTCTGTGGTTTGTAAAGCTGTTTCTGCAGAGCACACAGAGGATAAAATGCACATGCTTTCACAGGCTTTCAGCTGCTGGCCCAAGTGCAAAGAAAGATTAAGGCAAGACAGCTTGAATTTACATGATGCAAACTAGGAGAATCAGGAAGAAAAGATGGCTCTGAAAATTATACTTTGTTTTGTCTTAGAAGAGGGATAATGCAAACCAAGTATTTTTTATTTTTTTTTTCAGCTAGCAGGATCCAGCCAGATTGCAAAGGTATGAGCATGGGAGCAGCCAAACAATAGCTCTATTCTCCCAAAACCAATTTCTCTAAATCTGGAGTCTCACTTTCTGGGTTCCCACACTGAGCCACAGGCCTCAAGCTTAAAAATGAGTGCAGTCCAAAAAATTATTGGTTAGTTTTGATAATGCAGGCCTTAGCAAGGGAAAGGACAGGGACTGAACCAAACGTAGCAGAGTGTGGTACAGTAACCCTACAATATTCTCACGGGCACACAGTGAAGAGAAGTGTGGAAAACTGTAAGGAGAGGCAGAAAACTCTAATACCAGCTTATGAGTATTTTCTAAGCACCACTCTGTGGTATAGATTACAATAGGTGGAAAATACATAAAAGGAGCCAGAATACACCTCTGACATGAGCCAGGTGAAGGCACATAGCTGGGGGAATGTGTGGTGAGTTTTAAGGGATGTTGGCACAACCTCTGCTGCCGTTGTGTGCTGGAGCAGACTTACCCTCAAGAAGTAAAAGTGAGCTTCCCATTTCTGGTCTGTTCAGGAGCGCAGAGGAGCCTGTGCAGATGTGGGGAAGGGGGAAAAGGGATACTGCACAGGACTGGGGCAAAGGGGCACAGGGACAATCTGAGCCTTGACTGAACCCAGATTCAGTTTGTCCTAGCTCAAAATAGAACCCACACTCTGTTCACCACAGAAGCCACATGACTAACAGTCTAGCCTCGAGCAATGATGAAGTAGGCACAAAATATTGAGAAGGAGAAGGGTGCTCCTTTTGCTTATACCCTACAGCTGGGATTTTTTTCTGAACAAAAATGTCCCCTGGCCACATTGGTGAGTAAGTCCCATTTTGGGAGCTGCTCTGCCACACCCATGGGATGGTGAATCAGGGAGAGTTATACAACTTTGCTATTTATGGGAGGCTTCACCCACTTACCTCTGCTGTACTGCTCTCTCTGCTTGCAGCTGTGTACAACCAGTTTTGAAGGATGGGTATCCAGGAGTAAAAATGATATAGAGAAGGAATAATTTGTCTTTGAACTTGGTGAATAAAAATTCACAGCAGTGAGGGCAATCACCAGAAAGAGACAAACAAATTTCAAATCAGAAGTCAGCCTGGAAATCATTTGGTAAGGAACCTCTATACAAAAAGTCACAGTGCATGTGGATTTCCATAAATGTTATGACAAAGCCTCCCCCAGTTGTACTGCAACAATCCAAGTAAACAAAAATACAGGTAAATGCCTGAACTCACTTCCTAGCTCAGCCCCTGAGAGATGGACACACCCACTGGTTTGAGATCTAAGATGCCTAATTCAACTAAACACTTCAGGGTTCAGATTAATGTTCTGGATATCTCTAAATGACAGTGAAGTGGAAGAGCATTTGTAGAAGTTGTTTTCCTGGTCAGTGCAATGACCCTGAGCAAGTAGGCCCAGACTGTGTTTTTTGTGCGATCAAATTGTCAAGCTGAAGGTAGGGAGCTCACCAGGCTTAGCATCTCTCAGCATTCTGTAAACTGGAAGCCAAAAACCAGTGGCTAGGCTTGAAAAGTTGGTCTTGGTGAGCAGCAAGAAAGGTTAAATGCATGAAACTCTGTTAGTCATTGGGATTTATTTGCTCAGTTCTAATTTTAACTTTGGTTAGCCCAATAAAAGGTATCACATCACTGTCTGGGTAGCTGTCGTACAAAAAACAATGCAGCTACCAACTTTCCTCCATTGGATGACATACTTGGGCAGTAGCCCTTTAAAAAAAAGCATCAGCTTCTTTAGCGCACATTTGGTTTTCCATTCATTATTTTCCTGATGGCGAAAGCAACGTTATTCATCCCAGTGAAGAATAGATACATTGTATTTCAAAAGTTTAACCAAAGCACGCAGTTTGCTGCAAATTTTCCTTCTTTCGGGATTTTTAAAACACACCTACAAAGTGGCTGCTGGGCAGAATCATCAATTTAGTCAGTGGAATTTGGTAGGAAAAAAGGCAAAAGGAAAAACAAATGAATGACAGGATTGCAAGAGCTGACTTCTACCTACAAAAATGCACATGATGAGAAGAAGGACTAAAAGCAAAGACTCCTCTCCCTGTGAAATGAGATAATAAATGTTAAACATAGAATGATACTTTTTATAAAAGAAGAGACAAAAATAGGAAAAAAAAATTCTCTGTGGCAGCTGGCATGGGAGCATTTGGACACAATTCTGCTGGGAATCCAGCTCTTTGGGTTTCCTCTTCCTCCTTCCAGCTCCTCTTCCTCCTTCCAGGACTTGTAAGTAGCAGTCAGAAGGGACAAACCTCTACATTTGAAATACTGTTGCCCAGAACAATGGGGGAAATGCTCCCCTCACAAGTCACTCTCCTCCTGACTGCTTTTGAGACTTGCACTCTGATTTAGGCAGTCTGGTGTCATGATGAAGGAATCATGTCATACCACCATGAAATATCCAGTTAATGCTGGAACAGGGTGTTCAAATACACTGCCAAGAGAAATTCTCTTTGTTTCTACTGGATCAGAAGCAATCACACCATATTAACCAAGCTGTACTCATGCAAGTTCATAGGCCCAGGCTCAAATGGAAGGAGGACACTACACATGCAGGGAGCTGGAAAAAGCAATTCCTGTTATATATGCAGCAACTTGACTATTCTCCAATATTTATGGATCTTGACTTCATTATGCCATTAGGGGGAAAAAAGTACAATAACCCCCTTTATATCTCTTGTAATTGAATTCAACCATGATTTTAAAATATTGCGAGCATTGGAAGTAGCTATTAATTACTGACTGCTTGCTTCATAATGAATTGAAATATCAACTGTTATAGACCAACTTTTTAATATATTCTCTAACACTTCCAAGATGCTGTGGGACTAAGCTATCCTTTAAAATGAATGAAGTATTAAAATCAATAGAATAAAAACTCTTTTCTTTCCCAGAGAGACTGTAAACTTTGCAAACGGTCTCATCAGATTTCGCAAAGTATGGAGAACTGGTCTAAGTCATCCTTGGATCAAAACCCTTGCTGGTTCCTAAGCTTCTCTAAGAATAGCACCTGTGCTACATTCACTAACAATGATAAAATGTCTCAGTACAATCAAGAGGACACTGGAGCTTCCAATTTTTAAATTGTATGTGAAATTCAGGAAATAGTAATTGTAACAACAAAATCAATTTAGAGAAACCATCACAATTTTTTAAAAGAGAGTGCCAAGCTTCATGCTGATCAAATGTCAAATTAAGTATGTTCATTCTTCTTAATAGAATGTATCCTGGAAATACTTTCTTTCCACATTTTCTTGGTTGAGGAGCAGAGGGAGAGCATGCTGCTCTTTGCTTGATTTCCTAAACTATTTAATAGTGCTGCTATGATTGTTGAAAAGCTGCTATCATCATCCCAAGAGTGAGCTCATCTGAAAGTGGCTGAAGAAACATGAATAAAATGCTCAGGGGTTTTAATTTGCAAGGACCTATTTCACATGCAGCATCACTTTCTGCAGAGAACTAATCACTTCTAGGGTGTGGTGTGGCAGCTATTCAAAGAATACCCACTAGCTGAGCCTCATGCATATTGAATTTTAGGAATATATAATAATATGTATCTTTCCTTTTGGAGAGACCCTCATAATTTATTACATCATCTAGCTAGGAGTTCAGTGGTGTTTATACGTCATCTTATTTTGACATCCAGCCCCCAGCAGGAGACTATGGATGCTCTCCTGTCAAAATCAATAGCAAAATACTCACTTAAATTTATCAGAAGTAGATTTGGGCCTCTAAACAGGTTACAGTAATGATTCAGGATGACTGACCTCCCTTCAAGATTTCAGGCCAGCCAGCAGCTTACACAATTGGAACAGCTTTTATCTTGTTTCTGCATCTGAATATACTGTCAGTCTGCTGGAACTGTGCTGGAGGGTGAGCTGTGATTGGTACTGATCATTCCCACTTAGGAAGCACTCCAAGTCTCTATTCTGCTTATAAAGACAAATGAAAATATCTTATCAAACACTGTTATCACTTTGGTCTAGAGCATTATCTGGTTTTGCAAAAAATAATTACCCAAAGGAACATTTTTTATGATGACAGTGTGGTGTTGCAGTGGTGCTAGCAAACAAATGAACAATACAATATGTTGATGCTATATCAAATGGAAAACACTCCCATCAGAGTTAACATCAATTTATATGGTGTAGCCTGAGGGTGGGGATTTCTTCCAGGGCTTCTGCTTACTTTCATGATTTTTTACCTGATACATAACCAGGACTTTGCTCAATCCTTTCACTTAAAGGACAAGAACAGAAACTAAAATTTTCAATACAGCAGGTTCATCTGCAAGCATGAATGCCTCTAACAAACATAGTAAATCCAAGCATGTAGCAAATCATGCAAAAAAACCCATCAACCTACAATAACTGCACATGAAAATAAGGAGGTATTTTATTTCCTTTCCTGATTTCAACAACATGAAACTTTTGAAAAATACCACAGTATTTAAAAAAAACAATTATACTTATTTAAACCTATTTATTCATACTCCTTGATATGGCAGATGCAAAGATAGAGCAGTCAGGATATGTTGTCAGAGAAGACCAGGTCAATTTAATTAGCTGGCTTATGCTTCCATACCATAATTAACTACAGCACTTGCCATACACTTAATTCAAATAAAAGTGCAAAGTACCTCTGTTGTGATCTGGTGGTCTCCTGGAAAAAGCCCACTCCCCCAGGTTAGCAGCTTCTACGCAGCAAACAACCAGCTGTCTTGCAAAGGAGGATAGAAATAACCATTCCTGATACTATTGACTATTATAAGAATTTACAAGACAGGGGACAAAAAAATAGAGAGGAAGTTCAAGACTCTAAAGCAAATTTTTTCAGTGTTTATATAAATAACAGACTCATGTTGAACTTGGTCTACCTAGAGTATTAGGATAAATTCTCATTGAAATGATGCATTCATAAACTCTTCCAGCTTGGATGAATTTTGTTAATTATAAGCCTGGCCCTGTGGGCATGTGCCCTCAACAAGATCAAGGCTCATGAAGCAACATAATGCTGTGCAAACTTTACCTTTGAGCTGCAAAGGAGCTAAGTCACCTGCAAACAACACATGAAGATACCACATAAATACCAGAGCAACCTCATGCTATAAAGAAGTAAATGAAGAAAGCAACAAGATGTGAAGGGGTGACAGCAAACAAAGCTGTGGGAAGCTCAGGGTTAATTTCAAATGAGGAAGTGATACAGAAGCCTGGTTTCAGGAGTATGTCATATTTTACAATACTTTTGCACCAGTTTGGCTTTTTTAATAGATTATTTATAAACAGAAGATTCTGATAAGAAGGAAAGATACTTATTCACTATGATGCATACCCTGTAAATTTTTTTTTATTTTTTTCCAGTGCTGGAAGAACTTCACATAGAAATACAATCTCTGCTCAACAAATTTCAGTTTATGGCAGTAAATTATTCTTTATAAGCAATACAAGAATATTGAAACTTATCTCTAATTCTCTCTGTACAGTAGATGCTGGAAAAGAGAAAATAAGACATTATAAAGCAAAACCCAACCCCTTGAAAGTAGAGAAATGTTGTTTTTCTGTGTCACAGTTGAATAATAGTTGGACAGAAGAATGAATCTGGGGCTGGAAACCACAGTCTTAGTTTGAACTCAGCATTGTGTACAAAGCCCAAAAGATGAGCAGTGTCCAGACCTCCAGATTTTGGTCATCAGAGTAGTAATTGTTTTAATCTGTTTTTCTAAAATGCAATGGCAGAAAAACAAAATTAAAGAAAAGTCGTTGGACAAGAACCTTCTGAAAGTAAACTTTAAAACTTTAGAAGTATTTATGTGCTTAACAGAAAAATATATGCTTTATGTTGGGACTTATTTTAGAAAATGTATTTCAAAGTTCTAGATAATAAGGATGCCATGACTCACAACATTATTTTCAAAATATCACAAAATTCCTTTTAGATTTATTTCCAATAAAATTGCCATTTAAAATTAATTTTAATCTTTGAGTGGCTTAACCATATAAAATCCTATTCAAATAGCTAAATGTGCAGATAGGCTGCCTATTTCAGCTGACCAGAAGAGCAGGCATTACTCTAAAATCCCATTCAGAACAGTTTGACTGGCCACCAGTGCCTCTTTCAGTCTCAGAAATGTTACTGATGAGAACCAAACATATGGTTCCCCCAAACTAGTAAGGTTTCCTTTCACTTCTCTAGCTTCCAAACTTCCTGTAATTGGCCTGATCTTTTTCCAGCCAAAAAAGAACTTTCTTAAAAATTCAAACTACATTTGAGAACTGCTAAGAATTACTTTACAATATTTCCTCTTAGGCTGCTGCATAAATGACTACATTTCAATTACTTCCTTCCTCTGAATTAGATGGACTATTTGGCATTGGGGGAAAGTAAGTAATTTTTATTCAATGCAACTTTTAAATCTTGATGATACTATCAAATACTGCAATTTAGCACAATATACAAAGAGGTCATATTTTACGACTATAGACACTTCTAGCTTTTTCTTCCTTTCCCCCCTCCTCTTTATTACCAGCATATTTTCTCCCTTTTGTAAAACTATTCTCATGAGACCTTATTTTGCAAAGCATGGAGCAGAAAAGGCAAATAAGAGTGCTTCGGAGCATTACATCTTAAAATGACAGAAAATAACTTAAATAAGAGTGGATATAATTGACCTGAGTACCTACTTGTCATTTACCTTGAAGTCCCAATGAAACCAGGCAGCTCTGAGCACTGGGATCACATTCAATAATGGGAATCATGACAGAGTAATATATTTCACAGAAGTCTCATAGCAGTGTACTTTCCAGCTATATTATATGCCTATAATTTAGGATTCTTTGGTCCAGGACTCTACACCATTATGTTATGGGCTTTCTCTAGTAACTGTGCTTGATTTTTCTAGATTCCCTAGTAGCCACTGACAAGAAGACAAAAGAAGATTTGAGATCTATAGTTAACGTTTAAGCCTAATAGCTACAGTAATTGATTAGTTCTCCATGGACTTTCTTTGGTCACTGAGGTGTGTACAGAGACTACAGGAGATTATTTTATTGTGTAATTTTCACAGCGCAGCAGGGTACCTTGACAATGGATAGGATACCACCCTCCTGACAAAAACCACAGGGGAGGGATTAGAGTGAAGAAAACTCAGAGAGCAGAATCACTCCATAACAAGAAGGGGGTAGGATTTTTCCATTCTAGGAAAGAAACAAGATTTCTGCCCCCACAACTTGTAGATAAATCTGAGGTCTCCTGGGGAACAGAGTGATTTTTGTTGGGAGTTACAGCCCACTTCAGCCCTAGAGGTATCAGAGGCCTTACCCAGTTCCTTGGCTACTGAGCTATTTAATAGCTAACATGTTGAAAAAGGCTTCTTGAAACAGTTATAGCGTGTACTGAGCCAGAGTAGGGCCAGAGGGTTAAGCAGCAGATGCACAAGTGCTGCAAAGCTGCTTTTGTTTTAGGGGTGGATGCAAAGAAGTTGAAATAGACACAGAGATGATGAAGGTTGATGGCTTAAGAAATTCTGAAAAATAATGTTTCCTTATTATCCATAGATCAAGCTAGCATTGACCACAGCAACTGTTACAATCTCTTTTGAAACAGCACAAGAGTGAGTTGGAGGGGCCTTTACTACAGCTAGAACAGGAGCTGGCGGACCCCTGTTGAGGAAACCAACAGCAATGTGGGATGTGGAGATGGCTCATGCAATTGAATCTACCACAAACTAAACTGGGGCTATCAGTGCATTTTGTATCTGCCTTCCAAGAGACTGCAACTTATATTTTGGTATGAAGTAGCAACAGCCAGGAGAGGCCTTGTTCAAATGCCCGTTTATACGCTTGATCCAGTTCTCCGTTGTTTTCAGTTCCAAGTGTATTTTAGTAATATCTCTACTCACTCACAGAAATCCAGACATTAGCCTGACTCCTCCAAATTCCAGGCCAAGGTCCTCTCAAAGTTTGCCTCACTTATTGGGTGCTGTATTTCAGCTACCTTGCAGGGGCCCAACTTTCAGAAGGCAATACTCAGCATTTAGACAAAATACAAAAGCATTTAGATGACAATACTCAGAAAATATTGTTTCTAAATACACAACACTCAAAACACCCTCAAACCGGATTAATAAAAGTTAAGGCACTCAAAAATTGGTAGTTACTTTTGTAAAATCTTACCCATAACTAGAGCAGACTGGTTGACAAGAAAAGCAGAAACCACAGGTAACCATAAAAAGATCCATGTGTTGCTGTGCTCAAGGTACTCACAGTGTAAACTTTACTCCCATTCATAGTGGCATAGTTAACGGCAAAAAGGTTTGCCTTTTATGTCCAGTAACCATATTTTACTCTATATCTCTAGAGAGCAGGAGTCTGTATAAGCAATGAGAGGGGGGGAGAAAGAGTTGATGGATTACCAGTTTTTCTCCTGGTGGTGAATTCAGCTGTCTGGAATCATGAATGTTAGTACAGGAGGAAACGAGATAGTTATCTTTTGTCAGAACTGTGATATAACAAATGTTAATATAATCTCAAAGGGAGGTGCAGTTCAGAATATCTTTTTTAAAAGGACAAAATATATCCTGAAACAAAGGTTGCTTTTAACTATGTATAAACAGTCTTTGATCAATCAACTGAATCCTTAGAAAGGGATGATATATCGTAAAACACAACACAACACCGCTACCACAGTTGGGTAAGTGCTTAAACTTCGCTCACAGAAGGGATGATAGCAGTTGGCAAGGAGAACCAACCAAATTATTAGAGTGGAACTTTTTTGGTTTTTATATAAATTAGCACAGTCCTCTCCTTCTGGAAGCTGCAATCACTACAGAGCAAAATGGATTGGTACTGCTGCGTTATAAATTCATCTGGCATCAGAAAGAAATTTCTCCTGAGAGTCGTCGTCAGAGTTCGTGGCTTTTTGTTTCCTCTGCTGCATCCTCAGACAGACCTGTAAAGCAAAAAGGAGATGCTTAAAAATTTAGTGCAGTTGGCAACTACATGCACTATATTGTTGATTTTATCAGTTTGTCAAAGCCTTGGTTGTAGCTGGAGGAAACAATTTATTACATGCAAAATACTTAGGATAAAAATGCTTAACTTGCAAATGCAAGCACTCACAAGTTCAGAAAATAAAAAAAAATGCAATAAAGGCAATTTCACATCAGCTTTTCTATACATATCATGGACTATGACAGTTCAAACTATAAAACCATGGACTACTTTTTCATCAGAAAAAAGTGACAGAGAACAACTATGTATATGATCTGAGACACTCCAATCTACCTGCATTTATTCTGTCCCTTTTTCTAGGAAAAAAAGGACAATACAAGTTGCAAAACAATAGAAAATTGAGTGCACACACTCATTAACAAGGATATACTTTTATATACATATATATGTGTATATATATACACACACATATATCTATACACACACACACACACATATATACATATATATACATATATATATATATATATATATATGACTTATCAGTCTGGGCAAGAGGAAAATAGCCAAACTCTTGTACTGATGATAACTTCTGCCTTAAGCCAAGGGAATGAGTTTCCCATTTTCAAATATTAGTTCAGGAGATTAATCAGTCTTGGATAGGATAATAATCTTTGCAATAATGAACCTGATGGAATTTGCAAAGGGTGTAGAGACTCATAAAAAGTTGCTTCAAATATCTATGGAGAAGGAAAGCAGTGGATAATCACACAAATTTGTACACACATACTTGAATGACTAAAATTAAAAGTGGCTGTTTCACCCAGTAGTTTCCTACATATGCACCCTTAGTTTAGATTGAAAATTATTTAACTTAAATCCTTTTCTAATTAATTTAAGCAATCCAAAATAAACCGGCACCATCTCCAAATTATATATGAGTAATAAGAAAATAACACAGAGATTGACTGAGATTTGTTTTGATATGTTTTTTCCCTTCTCTGAAGACGGCTGAAATCCCCCAACACACTATGAAATGATCCAGCAGGTCAGCAGAATAAAATTTGAGCATCCAGTGTTCCAAACCAAAGCCACCAGTGTCCTGTCAGCCTAACTACCTTCACCATCATGTCCACAAAGAATTTAGTCCCAACAACCTACATAAACTTAAATCAATAGGCTTTCATTTAGATCTATGAAATTTCACATGATCAAAACCATCTACATTTATTTCCCAGCTTTTATTTTACACTTCCAATGTTTTTGTTGCTCAGGTATTTTAGTATTTACAGTGGTTTTCATGGGTGATGGTACTAAACTGAACAAATGTTATCTCAAGCCTTGAGATAAAAACCACTAAAGCAGTAAAATTTCAGCAACAGCTGGAAGCCCAAAGCCCCAAGGGCCTAAGAAATTCCCCTTACTGAAGTTGCTATTTTTTTAAAAGACAATTAAAAGCATCGTGCTAAGAACTGACTTGGTTTTCCAAAGGTCAGCCCTCAAATGGCCATTCTTTTGTTCAGAGCTCTCATCACACAGCTGGGATGCAAAGGGAGCAGCAGCAGGTCCCATCTTGTTTCAGTAATGGTCATGGGAAAGGAGCTAGGTAGCATGATAATTAAACTTGTGGATTTTAGGAAACCAAGATGAGCTACAAATGTTGGGGAGGAGAAAGGAATATTGCTCTAGGACTAAGAAATTAACAAATATGAGAGAAGATAGGAAATATTGCTTGAAGTGCAACATGGAAATAACAAACTTTCACTTTTTCCACTGTGCTGCTTCTGCAGGGCTTTCCTCAGCAAGTATCTATGTCTAAGTTATACACTGGCAGTAAAACACCATAGCTCAATGCAGTGTAGAAACCACTGCAAAGCTGCAGTTAACACTGTTCCTGACTACATAGCTTTGCTGAGCTCTTTAGAGGTCTGCATAAAAAAAATTACCAGAGAATATCTTGCTTTCTCCCCATAGTCAAGGAAAAAGGTGCCAGAATTATGAAACTGGCTGCTGCACACTCCTATAAAAGCTGGACACACATATAATCTGAATGAGAAAGAGAAAAAAAGAGTTATGACTATGGTTAGCTCTTTGTACCCAAACAGAATGGCTGCAGATTTACCAGGGACCAAGATTTTACCAACTGTGCACTGGTGTTGCACGTTTAAGCCATGACACTGCCACTGCACAGTGCCCTCAGCCTCTTGACATTTGAGGACTGTCTGGCTACAGCACCCCTAAGAAGCAAAACAAAACAGAAACTAAAGAAGGGAGGTTTACAAAAAAATCTGCAGGGAAGAAAACCTCTCAATAAGAAGTCAATAATATCATAATGCATTTATTCCTTTGTTAAGCTGAAAACATGGCTGTTAAAAATTAAAGTGTAATTATAAACTTAAAATAAAAATTCTTTAAACCAAAAAATAGTGCCCAAGACACTGCCTTCAAAATCTGTTACTTCCCTGACATTAACTTCTCACAAATAACACTTGTGTCTATTTCTACAAATTGCCATGCCAAAGTGAACCATGAATGGTTACTTTCACGAAAAGCTGTGGATCCACTAAATCTACACATTTACTGTAATTACTGGCTGGCAGAACTGAAGTCACAGAGCAGAATTTACCCTGGTTTCACACAAGTTTTCACAACAGCTCTGTAGGTTCCAGCTATAGGGAACCTGGAATACTTCTGCATGGATCAAAGACCTACTACATGAGTAAACTGGGAGAGGTGAGCTGACAGGTGAGGCACAGACTGCAGCTATTTTTATTGTGCAACTCCAAAATGGAAGGCAATACAGAATCAGGAAAATACAGCTTGCAATAATCATCCCTCTCACCTCTACCCTGTATTTTTTCCAACATGCAACTTTTATTAGTCATCTAGGAGAACAATGTAAATGTCACATTGATCTAACTGGCAGATTCTACATTATAGCAGATGAGGTAATTAACATCAGAGGTTTCTCATTAGCATATTCCAACAAGCTTAGGCAGATCCTAAAAAATACAGGGTATAAATATAAATTCTGAAGATTAAGGCTTCTTTACCACATTTCATCAGGAATAAAAAGCTTCCTTTCATCTTCATATCCTCCATTATGAAGTTCTCAATGTTTAGTTTTATAGGGCATCCAAAAATCCTATCATAATAACACTGGCCAGAGCACATACACTTAGAGAAATGTGTATTGAAAGGTTTATGTCTCTGTTTATTAACATGGCTACAAACTGGGAAGCTGCTTTTGGAAATGATCATGATAAATTTTAACTCAGCAGTAGGCAACCCCAAGCAACTCCAAGAGCTTTCGGAGTTCATTTTTCAAATCAGAGCCAGAATACATGATTATATTAATATCCTGATTAGTAACATGAGATTGAGGATATCTGACACCAAAAAAAGTCACTTAAATCTCTCAAATGTCATGTATTTGTCAATTAGCACCCTCAAGAAAGCAGCTTCTATAAACAAAGACACAGAATACTTCAGTCATTTTATTTACATCTTCAAAAGCATGACTTAATACGCACATATCACTGAGTCACAGAAAGTTCATTGCTAGATCAAAATGTACTTTTGAGGCTTGAAAACCAAAAGTTCAAAGAAAATCAGTTACAGTGACAGAAGCACCAAAGACAGCAGAAAAACCCCAACTTTCCTGTATTATTCATACAGCTAGAAGGAAAAAAAAACCAATGACACATTTAAAGGGAGAGATGATATTTGAGCATGATGGCAGAAGGGAGGAGAAAGAATAATTTCCTGTAGTCATAAATTGTTCACACTAAGCATGATGGTGTAAGGTTTAAAGATGTTCAGGTTAAATAATTAGGCAATGGAAGAAACTACCCAGGGAGGTGGCTGAGTCAGGGATATGGGAAGTTTTCAGAGATAGGGCAGATGAAATCCTAGTGGGGATAGTGAAAAGGAAGATACACAGGTTTCGAAGTGGATGACCTAAAGGATCTTCTCCAATCCTATCATTTATGCTGCTATGATTCATCCTGAGGAGAACATTTTGGACCCTTATGAATTACTGGCCGAGTTTCCTGGATACTATTGTACATTAGTCTACTCTAAAGCATGCATAAAACTAAGTCAAAGTTGGCTTTGAAGTGTTTGATCTGCAATATCCAATACTTCCAGTCTCTTTTTCATACAGTGACTCAGAAAAGAGCTGTTATAACAAGACAAAAGTTATTTTGAGTTCAGATTAAGTTAGAAAAGGGAGGCACCCTGTTCTTCAGCTATTCCCACCTAAAAGAGGAAAAAAACCCACCCCATCTCATGGCCTAATGGTCAGTATTGCTATTTCTAGACCTGACATAAGACAGCTTTAGAACAAACTACAGTTTTAAAGTAACTGTTTTTCATAAAATTTTGGATCCAAAACTAAATGTTCCAAAGGACCAAAGTTAATAGCTTTTTGCTTTTTTGTTAACAAAAGATGACAGATTTTTCCCAGCACCTTTAAGTCATATTTCTAAAAATCATAATCCTTCTTTCAAGAAGGCCCATCTATTCATTACTAATAATTTTATTTTCATTAAAAACTGCTTGAGGAAATGTATACCACTTCCTTTTTCTTAGTATTTAACCTTCATTCTGTAAACACAATCCAAAGGGCTTTTCAAAAAGTTGAGGAAAGCACCAGTCTTGCTTATCAAACAGACACAGTTTAGTAGGAGTGCAAAATGGATTACTGTAAAATCAACAAGCTACAAACTTTCCTATACTACTTAAATGGGAGAACCTGGACTTCATTGGTATTCTGTATCACTTTTAATGGGCTAATAAGCTGAGAGGGGCCTCAGCGTTGTCTCCTCAAGTCACCAGTGAGTCACTGACCACTGCACACACAATTTAAAAATGCTCAGATTTTTGTATCAGAAAGTGGAGTGGTAGTAACTGAATGAATGGGAAGCATGGCTGACTCATTTATTAAAGAATTGTGTAAAACAAATAAATTTGTTTTTCATTTAGTGTGAGTGAGAGAAAGGGCTTCATTCAGTGAACTTTGCTTTGTCCTAAGGGACCATATACATCACAGGGTGGATAATGTGAAACAACCGTTTCCATCCCTGTAAATGTGCCCCCCACTAACTGCGACTAACATGACAAATCCAACCTACATGAAGGTATCCACTGCTAAGTTTCTAAATGCCACAAAATAGCAGGGGTAGAAGGGGCAGCTCTGACCTTGGGGAAGGAGGAGGGTCTATTCCCACAAAGCTCACAAAAACCTTGCCAAAGTCTTCCTTTTGTCATTCTGACTTAATAGTGACATGTAGTAGCTGTGTAACACAATGGAGTTAATAAGGAGGTAGCAGTGACAAAAGCAACATTTACTAAGTGTCCATGTAGGGTTTTTTTAATTAAGTTTTAAACAACTTACAAAGTTCTTGTGCATTCATGCCTCTAGTCATTAGCCCTCAGTAGTCCTCAGTATGCTTCCTCTAGGTCTTCTGATTCATATTTGGAAAATGCCCAAGACATATGAAATGTTTCTCACATAAAATTACCAAATTTGAAAACTGGGAAAAACATCCAGTGGCAACACTAAAATTTCCGAAGGTGCACAGATGCTTCTTCTAATGACCGCAGTTACACTGAATTGTACATACATATATATATACACACACACACACGTATATATACATACATGCACTCTATATATGCACAGTTGGAATAAACGCATTCTCTAAGAACCAAGGAGCTGTCAAACCAACAAATCTAGCTTACATATATAGATATTAAAGAGATCAAGATGAATGGGATGCTTGTTAATTTGATGCAATGTAGAGCTCTGTAAACAGCATTCTAATAACAGTGGTTTAAGTTCCACTTAGGAACAATAACAAAAAAATCTGAAAATTATTAAAGAGCAAAGTGAGTATGCTTGTAGGATGACAAGCTGTTTAAAAAATAGTTACCTATCTAAAATTATTTCAATTATAATTACTATAGGAAGCACAATTTCAATGAAGCTAAAATTTCGGATGAAAAATACTCATTTTCTCCAGATATCTGGCTTCTCACAATCACCTGCCAAATCCTGAACATTTTTCTCAGAAAGCTTGCAAAGCTTTTGAAAAGTGATTGTTTTCATTTAGAGATGATCTCAAGAAGTCACAAATGACACATTTCAGCTGGAAGTGATATTTCTTGCCAGGAAGTAAATCCTAACAAATGAGTTTGGTTTTCAGTAGCCAAACCTCCCTTCTTTCTAATTAGCTATCTGCCTTTGTCAGGGTGGTAAATTGATTCAGTGGCTTCTAAGCCAAATATGCACAATACAAGTCTAAGACTTAAGTAATTATGGCCATACAAATGCCCTTGCTTCAATGTATTCTTCATCATGCCTATATCTTCCCATTCGCTGCAAACCTATTAAGCTTTTCAGAAATGCTGGGTCTTTAAGAATTTGCTTTCAGAAAAAAAACCAAAACAAAACACTTGGACCATGTACCTTGAGATTAAACAGACTATAATATATTAAAACCAGAGTCTTTTTTGTGTGGACATAGCTCTTGGCTTTTTCCTGGGGAGAAGCAATGCCATAGCAATCAGTCTTTTGCCTGCCTGATTCGTTGTGCTGTTGTGTTGCCTTCCCAGACAGACGACCAGTCAGCTGACTATTAACAAATCCTTTATCTTCAATCACCATGACAGATAGGCAAAACTCCAGGGGTAGGTTAGCTTTAGGGCAAGATTTTCCACCATTTTCATATGAATAGCAGTGAATGCTACTCCTGGAAACAACCACCCAGTGTCTGCCTGCAGGAAGATCTAAGAGTCTTCACAGACACCATATACATATATATATATATAAAAATATATATATATATATATTACAGTCAATTTCTACTCCTACAGGATGGCTGCAATTCATAATTGATGTCTTGAAGACCTACAACCTCCCTCTTCAAACATTCCTCATCTACATAATGTCACTTGAGCTAATAGTGAGCAAACTTTTCAACTGAGACTATTTTCATTTGAAATCTGTAAATATAGTTCAAATAAGGCATAGGTCAATTTTCTGCTGAATTTATCAGAACAATTTGGCTAAACATTAAATATCCACAGCATTTTAAAAATTTTAAAAAACTTTTGAATCTTCATTTCATATTGAAGCCTTGCAAATAAACTTCCCTAAATATGTGTGTATATATATATAAAATATATAAAAATAAGTCAGTTGATATGAAGTCTAAGTGAAATACTTCATTTGAGGTGAAAAAAAAAGAAACCTGAAAAAAATCATTTGAGCTTGTCCTAAAAAGAACAAATTTTCCAATTTCTTTTTCTTCAAGTCAGAAACTTTAAAAAAAAAAACCCAAACCAACCAGTTATTCACAGACCTCTACTCTTGTTAGTATGTACCTGTAACTTAAATCAAAAGAGTGAAGTTATTCTCTTAATATGCATTATATCATTGTTAGAATGAAGCTTTAAACAAACTTATCTATGATACATGCATACAAAGTACAGGCAGTTTTATCCAACAACACTTTCAGTAAAACACAGAATAAAAAGTCTACTAAGTTTATGGGGGGAAAAAACCCTCACTTTTTCATTAAGAGTCTGAGACAAACTTCTATTTATAGCCTGTGCTGTGCTTCTTGTATGAGTTTAACTTGTAGGGCCACAAAACAACTCAGTACCTTTGTACACAAACATCAGTTTCTCCAGTAGAGATTTCCACTGTGTCCATCATAGCCCACAGTACACATAAGCCCATGGCTCCTCAGTACCAGAAAGATATAACAAAACAGAAGAAATTCCAAAAAGAACAGCATTAATAATTGTGATTTTGTAGAAAACAGAGGAGAGGGAGAACAAAACAAAACAAAATAGCTAAAGGCAAAGCAACATTAGGAATAGTTTAGTAAAACAAAGAGATATGAAAGAGGATCAAGAAAATGAAGTCAAGGAAAGGAACATTCAAGGCTGCTTTAATGCCATGTATTCTCCCTGGGGAAGTAGTAGAAGTCACATGGCTTATGACATTTTCAAATTAGTACCACAACGAAGACAAAAATCTGGTGGTCAGGGAGATGGTCAAGCTGATATAACAAGAGTTTTCCATTTCTAACTTCTATTACTGTACAACAGATCTGAGGTGCTACAAATTCCTAAGCGCTGTGTAATATTCACAGAAACATCAGCTTTTGCTTACCATCAAGTATTCAGCAACTGAATACTCTTCAGTATGTTGCTCCTTGTTAAAATGGAACATTACAGTGCAAATGATAAAATCATATTCAAGATTTCCATGGATCCTTCTGGAAATAACATACAACAGGATTTTACCATTTGATGTCATTTTTCCTTTGGAGTCTTGTGGGAAAAAAAGACTTTGGTAGAGAAGTAGGTTTGAGGAAAAAAGTGTTAATAAAAAAATTTTAAAAAATTAAAAAAAGGAGAAACTACTTTTGTATAATACTTTCCAATCTTGAATTTCACACATTCTTTTTAAGGTACAGTATATGAGAAAAATGCTGCAGGAGGTTTTTCTCCAATGCAATCTTTTGATAAGTCTCAGAGCTGTCTTAAAAACAAAAGAACAAAATAAAAAGAGCCTGCACTAAAGTAACAGATGAAATGCCTTATAAATGGACACTTAACTCCTTTCTATTGCTCTCCAACATGCTTAATCTGCTTTTTCTTGTTTTTTTTTCTTGGGGTTTTTTGATGCTATTGCCTATTTTCATAAAATCATATATTTGCAAATGCAAGAGATGATTTTTGGGGGATGGAGTGGCAGTATATCATAGAATAACCAAAGCTGGAAGGCAACAACAAGGATTAAGTCCATCAAGTCCAACTCCCATATAAAAGCACTTTGCATTTTTTACCCAATATGTATTCTAAACTGTCTTAATATCTCAACATACTAAAGACCTCCTCATATCCACTATTTTCACACTGCTAACAGTCTTGTTTCATACAAATTGGAGTTACCCCCTCTACACCCCTGAATATTTCCACGCATATCTTGGCCACCGTAACTATAATGGGAATTTCAGTACTCACAACCAACTGCAAAGCTACCCCAATTTGATGATCCACTTAAGGAGCCTTATGGCTAAAAGCTGAGCAACAACTAGAAATTTCTGTGCCCTCCAACCTCACACCAATCAGCAGAACTAGAAGAAGGGCAGCACTTTGTGGGTCTGAGCCTTTTATCACCTCCAGAAAGAGAGTAGAAGCCAACGCACCAGCATCTAAGGCTTGGAATGATGAAAGTAACAGTTTTAAATGTATTATGGATTTTCTCATGGGCTCAGGAAGCAATAAAAACTAAGTACAGTCAGACTGCAGGAAACCAATATAGCTTTCATAATTTTTTGTGACTTTAGGGAAAACATGCTCAACTTTTATAGACAGCCAGTTCAGTATTACAAATTTTCAGGAAATGTCACTGCTATGGGATTCCCACAACAAATGCAGGTTATGTTGAGATTACTGTTTTCTGCAAGGACACTGCTCAAAATAAATTCATGTCAGGTAAATGATGTGAATTTACAATGCAACACAGCTCCTTGATCACAGGCTTTCCATAGAACTGGACACAAATGATACTAAGTGAAGCAAGATTTTATTCTGGTGGTTATATAACATTATATAATGTTGACTATTGATTAACAGGGTAAGTGCCTATTGAAAAAAGCTAAGAAAGCAAAGATAAACATGCTAAATCAAAAAACAATCCCAAAAGATCTAATATGATAAAAAAATCCAGAAAATACACTGAAGTACAAGGAAAAGGAGACCTTTTGTTGTGCAATGTTTCAATTTATCAATCAGTGCAGTTCTTTCCAACTCTGGAGGAAGTTTAAACAACATCAGTGGCTTGGCACATTTTAAAACAAAGTGCCGAATCCCAACATAGTTAAAGGCTATACCACAGATAAAAAAAAAAAAAAATCCTTGATTTAAGGTCAGGTACTGTAAACACTTACTGTGGTTTATGCATAAGTAATTCAACTGAACTTAAGGAGTACTGTAGGAATTCTCACACATGTAAATGCTTGCAGTCAAGCCTAATTTTCATAGTATACAGTCTTTACTTGCCAACCAGTTTTCTCTTTTTATTCTGATGAGTAGTATAGCATTAGCAATTAAATTTTATTAATTAATTCAAACAATGATCTCTCTTGAAGTATGAAATTCAGGTTTCCCTGATAACATCCATTTAGTAACATTTTTTTTATTTTTTTAAATCTTTTACACTTTACTGTGCCCATGACCTGCAAGTAATGTTGATATGGGGTTTTTGTGGGAGGTTATAAGTCTAAAAAGAATCTGATGACATCACCCAAGGAAATGCCTAAGTCCTATATTACATTTAACTCAATACAATTTTGTTTAAAACTTTTGAGACAGAAAAGCATCTGTTTCCTAGGAAAGTGTTCTCAAAGGAGCCTCTGCTTTTACACATGGCAGTTCTGATCTGTCGCTGCAGGAGAGCTTTACATCAAAGTTCACAAAGCTCCAAAAAGCTCCATTGGAGCCTCTCAAGGTGATAGTTTCGGCAAAATTATAGTGAGAGAAATGTTACTGAGGAACATTTTGTTATAGCAAAAGTGAAATCCAAATACAGTAGATGAAGATTTATCAAAATGTAGACATATTCCTACTGTGCCTGCCCATTATCTGTTCTGCTAGGATCTTACAGCAAGCAGGATGCTATTACTTCTCTCCCAGTGCATTTGCAGTTTACAGGTCTTGTTGCTGCAATCTGGGATATTGTTGGAAGAAGGGCAATACATCTCACATGTGAAATGTTTTGAAAGTACCTCTAAGTTAAGGTATAGACCAGTTTTAGTTCAATCCTTACTTGGAACAGTGATAATGTTTTGCAGCCTCTCATCCATGAAATCATGGTCTGCAGTCCATGAAATTACACTAAACAGGAAAATAAACATCATCCTGACAGTATTTTCAGCTAAATATGCAAAGATATGATCACCTGAATGAAACAGGCCAGCAGAAATGCATGACTGAACAACTGAAAATCACTCATTACAAGTTTAATCTACAGATGATGAACATGAAAACAGTAAAACATATGAACTACAACATGGATCAATATTTTAAATAACAGATTTAAAGTAGTACCTACCCTTCTCCCATGCCTTTCAGAAGGCACTAAAACTGCAGCATTGTTGAAATAAGTCCAGGTATTAGAATCCAAATTTAATGGGTTTCTGTATGGACTACCTAGCAGCTCAAGACAGATGGTTCCTTTAGGCATGGAGGAATATGCTTAATGCAGCCATATCTTCTGTACCCACAGAGGAGAAATCAAATTGTGCCTCCAGCAAAAGTATTTGCCTGAAAGATTCCATAGCTTTTACCAGCCTGAGTTCCAGTGCAGTAGCTTGGAAAAGGACGGCCAATCATTTAACGAGTTACATACAGATTTAAAAAAGAATCAGCTGTTCTCATATTTATCAACATAATATATAGGATTATAAGCTAAATTACTTAATATTTATAAGACTAAACTGGATCATACTGAGATACCACTCTTCAAATATGCTTCAACACTGCTTCCCTTTCAAGCCAAGACTATTTTAAATGACACCTTAGAAATACTTCTAATACTTTTTTACCTTTTAAATTCTAGGATTTCCAGGATCAAAATGCTCTTTTCCTTTATTCTTTCTCTAAATCTCATCTAAAAATCCCTTTATGTGGTATATGATGCTACCTTCACCAGACAATACCCAGATCTGCAATACTTCAAGCCTCATCTATTTTTCCAGGCTCTTCCAGGAGAGACAAAAATATATGAGGCAGAAGATAAAGTCTGAATACAATTTGAAATACATTCCTTTCTCTGTGAAACTTTTTTGTATCATTTTGACACACTGAGCTCTTTATTAAACTCAATGACACACTGAGCTCAATGGCTGGACTTGATTTTAAAAGTCTTTTCCAACTTAGACGATTTTGTGCTTCTATAATTCTATTATTGGTCCAATCAACCTAAAACCTTGGGTGTAGACTATTATAAACGTGAATAAATAATTTTAATTAACTTCATTAACTGATGGAAATAATATAAGCCCCTGCCATATCTTCCTTAAAGGCCCTGGCACATTTGTCCAGAAAGCACAACATCTACTTTCTTAATCAATGGGTACTCAAATTCATGACAGGAACTGGAATTGGCCTTCAGAGTAGGAACAAAAGTGACCCTCAAAGCTCAATGGGATCATGAGTCAACTGAAGTCATGAGTCAACTGCAGCCTGCTGCTGATTGACTCTGCCTCACCAGTAGGTGTTACTTCAGCCATTAATGCAGAGTGCCGTATGGCTGCAGGGGTATGCATGCCTGCCAAGGTACATAAAAAACATCCAAACCAAACTAAAATCTGCCAGGTCCTGAAAATATCATGTAACACCCTGCCCTGTATCTACAACAGCATCCAAAGTAATGTTTGGGAGAGCTGACCACAACCACACCCATCCCTGTGTCTGCCTTGCAGCCTGAAGGCTTTTCATTGACGGGCCGTTCCACTTAATCATTCAAAGCGATGCTTGGCCATTTGATTGCTGTGATTTAACACAGTAATAACAATAATCCAGACTATGCTTAAACCCCTCATAGTACTTCCAAAGCTGTTTATTAGCATTGGCTTCTGCTTTACTAGCTATTTTCAACACCCTTAATACTGAAGTTCCTCCTCTGCCACCTCCAAGAAGGCCAAGAGTATAAGAAAAAGGCTGCCTTATTTTTTTGTTTGACTAGTAGTTGATAACTGCACTTAACTTCACAGTTTATTTATTTAACCTGAGCTCAAGCCATCTAAAATGCCCTGTACATTACAACTTCAAGTCCAAGACAGAACTGTATACAGAACACAGTCTCTTTCTTTTCCCTCTTGAAATGAAATTCAATAGCTCCTCTTCAACCCATGAGTCAACTGCAAGGCCCTCATTTAATAATCCCATCCTTTTATTGCAATCATAGTCTGAAAATTCAGGCCCCCACGCTCAACACCTCTGAGCAAAGCATCAGACACACCAGACTGAGGACTTCTGTCATGCTTTGACTAAATCCTGTCTTTGAGCTAGTTCTTTCCAACTGGTAACTGAGACTCTTTGTGAAGACCTCCACAATGGGAAGCTCCCTACTGGCAGTTTATTCTGTCAGAGTCTTTCAGCACAAGACAGACTTTCCATGGATTGGAATGACTTCTTTCTTAATGCATGAGTCTCATCCTTCTTCACATTAGAATTCTCAGGAACTGAATGTATAATTTAAGACTTTTACCCCAACAGAAGCAAACATTTTACCAAGGAGTCATCAAGACTGGACAAAGAAAAGGACATTTTCACTTAAGAGTAGGTTTTGTTCAACAGGCAAGGCACAAGAGCAATAGACAACATAACAATTTTTTTGTTGTTGTTGAATATAAAATACCTCACATTGGTTTTCTGAAAAACATCCTCTGTTTAAAATACGCACTAACATTATTATCAACTTTTCTAAAAAACTTACACAACTTTTTTTGTCTATATAAACACAGTACATAAAAGGCAGAACTATGCATCCCTTCATCTATACACAGTAAGAAAGAACAGCATTTCTCTGGGAGACTTTTTTGCTGTAAATCCAGTGCTTATAAAATCAGTGTAATTGAAAGAAGGTGGGATGCAGCACAAAGGTTTCTCATCGTTCTAAGCATACAGTTCAGCTCACTCAATAATAAAAACTCTATGCTTATTCAGTCTTATACTTCTCTTAAAGTGAAGCTACTTGATTGTGCCAAATAACGTGTCGTCCAACTTGGACTAAACTGAGAACACTAAGCTTATTTTCCTTGTGAACTGTGCTGTACTTGTATAATTTCTACATTACAATCAGACATTATAAGAAAAAAGAAAATTTTCTAAAATCAGCTCCTTTCAGATTCCTTAGATTGCTGGTGAAAACTTAAAGGATAATATACCTGAGATTAAAACTTAAAAAGACAGTAAATACCATGATGTAAATATACAGTCATTTATAATTAGGTAATCAACTCTGCCAAATTCTGCACCATTGCCATTATTTATATTTGATCTGATAGCTGGAAGACACTCCTTATACCATGTTTTTTTTAAACTGTAAACAGTAGATAGCATCATCATTTTCAGTCATTAAAGATTTACAAGTTGCTAACAAAACTTTCACCACATTTGTTTTTTGCTAACTTAAAAGTAAAAAGAAGATAAAAGGATAACTTGCATCTCATTATGTTGAATTGTAACAGTGCGAAAGAAAAACAAAGATAAAGCAGAGATTTACATGGTAAATCTTCTGATTGTTGAACATGTTGAGATAAAATAAGGGCCATAAATCAACTTGAAACACTTGGAAGTATTAAAAAGACCAGGTAACTTTCTAGTGTCTTTCATTCTTCCCACTTCAAGTTATCTATTTTCATTAAAAACTCATAAATTTGGCTTATGGCTGGTATCAAACACTAAAATTAGGGGTGACTGTAAAAACAGCTTTTTTCCTTGAAATGTGACTTGCCAAGGAGTGAACTGTCACATAAATTTGCAAAGACAGTTCTTCTGAGATCTGAATAAAACGTTGAACTGCCAAGAGGCCAGAACAATGAAATCAGAATTCTTTTAAGGCTGACTTTCAATACTGGTACTGGACATATATATTTATATATGTATATGGATATATGTATAATATATGTGTAGAAATATGTATTTAGAACTATGCAAAGTCTGAAACTGCAACTGCATTCTGGAAATGGAATGCTTGCATTATGGAAAATGTTGGTACTTGCTATATCAAAACACGTAAATAAGGCAAATAAAGAAACTTCTCACTAAGTTTCAGATTGGCAATGCTGTGATGAACAACAGAAATGAAAAACTCATATGCTGATGCCTATTTCTGATTTTTTTTACATTTTGTCATTGTAAATTTCTGATTTACATATGTCCTCTCCCACAATTTACCCAGCTAAAGCCACCTGTTTCCTCTCATCTCACCTCACAGTACCTTTCATTTCTACTAATTTCCTCCCAAGGAAGGCAGGTTTTGAGGTAAGGCAGTACTTATTCAAATTAATATTAATCCCAACTGCTGACATAAATTTATCATTTTTTGAGCCCTCCCTCTAGTAATATGAACCTCTCCTTTACACCCATTTGGTAACTTCTATGAAAATTGTATGAAATTATATATTTTTGAGATATTGATCTCTCTTCATGAGAAACTGGCCATGAGGGTTGAACAAAGGTGAGGAGATAAGAACATGAACAATAGTCATGGTTACATAAGGTTTCAAAGCAGATTAAAAATGAAAGGTATTTTTGTTCAATACAAAACAACTGGATAGAAACCATTTTGAAATTTTAATTTTTATATGTTCTAGCTCAACAAATCCAAATGCCCCATTTCAATACATCCCATTCGTTCATGTTAAACAGAAATAGTGGCACTTTCAGTTTGGTTCCCTACAATCCACACGTCTCAGAGATATTCACTGAAGTTGTATGAAGAAGGTTATGTAAATTAATTCAGCACTAATTTCCATGCAGTGGGAAAAAAAAAGGTGTTGATGATTTCCCCTGGATAAAAGTAATTTCAGATGAGAAATTCTGGAAAACAAAAAACTCTTCCAAATCAAAAGCCACACTGTGACATTTAACTAGATACATGACTAGGAAAATAGTCCATAAGGAAGCATTTCTAAGTTAGAGTCTGGTATTAAACTTAAAAAATAACCCTACGATTTTGCCACCAGTTAGCTTTACAAAAATGACACACATTAAAGAACAACTGTAATTTAAAAAGCAGGGTGAATTCAATACCTGTAAAAATTCTTTCCTGCTCGTAAATGTTCTGTAAAAAGATTGTACTGAAAATTGGATCATTTGAAGAGAGGAAGAATCAACACCATTTGAGATGCCCAAATTTTACCCTCATGTTTCTGCAGAAAAGAACATGGGAGTCCTAAGCTCTGTCCCACATGGGTATGAACACCACACTGGCAGGATCAGATACCTCCATGCACATGTACAAACCAGCACTGGAGACCCCACATGTCCTGAGCAGAGACATCTCTGCCAGCCCCCATGAGATGTGACCAGGAGAGCTGTAATCCCTCTGCTCACCCTCCTGGCCCTCAGCTGCTCTTAAGGCAGAGAGACTTCAAGGAAAAACGTGGAAACCAATTTCTGCATGTTGCTGCCCACAGAATAAAGGAGAGAACAGGAATCTATGGGGCAAAAACTTCCCAGTAAGGGTTTGCAAAACAGGTACTCACTTTCAAAAGGAAATAATGAGGTTTTGGGTGTTTTGTCTCTTAAACATATAGTCCTGGATGGAGCCTAAATTGAAGGTCCTCATCCTCAGAAGCATAAGGATGAAGTTCTTTCAGCTGCTACCATACAACCCTAAAGGTGCATCACCAAACTGATACTTCACTGGATAAGTGGGGAGAAGACAATGTGTTTATGCATCTGGCACATGCACAGCAAACACCGAGCACCTATGTGTCGGTGAAACTCTCTGTCAGGAACTTAAAAAAAAACCTGCTGGAGCTAAACTGAGCAGAATTTGTTTTAAAGGAATACTGGGTATTATTGAGCAGCCTTTAGAATGCTGCTGTTCACTGGGACACACCACTTCAGGAAACAAAGCATGGTAACACGAAAACATATGCAAGCAACCCTCACTTTTCACAGATTTTAAAGAACAGAAGGGCTTCAACTATGATGTTCTCAATAGAACCATCCAGTTGGATGCCTGGAATAATAATGAATATAGAATTTCACCCAATAATTTACTCAATAAACCCTTAACTTCAAGTTGAGCTTTTTGAAGTAAAAATTTCAATCACATCTGTAAGGAAGTTATTCCTCTCTGTCCAAAATTTTCCTTTATTTCCAGGTCCAAATTTTTCTTGCTTCTGCTTCCAGGCACTCACATGTGCAATACATTGGCTCTAAAATCATTATCTGCTTTTGTTCATCTCTACTTTACATCAAACAAAACACAAGAGGAAGTAAAAAATAGCTGTAATATGCACATTACAGAGCACTTAATCTCATGGCTAGTGACATACAAACTACAAGATAGAGATCTGGAATACAACACACATTGTCTACTGAAATTGCCATTGCTTGAATAGTGAGTTCAATTTGCCAGTACTAGAAGGATTAAGTCTAGGTAAAGCACATATCCAAGCAAATTATGCCTAACATGGACAGTCTCCTCATTTGTCAGGGAGCAGTTACAGAATGAAGGAGACAGAAATGACACTCACTACACTGTGCTTTTGCAGATTCAGCAGATTTTTTCACAGGATAAGTGTCTGGTGCACTTCTCTCTCTTTTTTCCAGAGTGTGTTTGAAAGCCAGATGACCTGACTTATGAAAAAGGTTTTGCTTTAATTAGTCATTCTATTGCATGATAATTTTCTTGATAAAATAACAGTACTTCTGTTTACCAAATTTGCTACTCTGCACTTTGAAACTTTATACCAGAATGTTCTCTTCTGATTAGGAAGGACACTGATGTTTTTTTCACTAGAAGGCACTAGCAGACATATTTCTCCAGAAGCCTTCAACTTCAGTTCCCTAACACAGTAACAATGGTAGAAAAAGCTTTTTGTTAAGAAAGATACACACTTTATCAATAAAGAAAAAAATGGGAAACTCAGAGGAGCAATGTGTAGAGATATAAAGACAAGCTATATAGTTGTTCAGTGTCCTAAAAATATCATTTGAGCACATGAAGTAGGAAAAGAAGTTGTATGGGAATACTACACCAACATAATTGCACTAAGTGTAGAAGAGAGAAGGGCAAGAGCAGTTTTGAACCATGGGTGGCTCTCCATCACCTCTGATGGATGGCAGTGACTAAAGACTGTGGCTGGTGGTGAAACCTTCAGCCAGGCTTGCAAGATTAAATGGCAGGGACAATGAAAGCTCTCTGTGGGACACTGAGGTAACAGAATTCATAGTATAAACATAATATTTCAGAAAAAATACCATTTTACCATGTTCATCAACAAACTAAGAACAATACCAGGAACATAGTTACACCCACATCTACACCATTTTTTACCATAGCCTCAAGTCCTAAAGTCATTCCTGGCAGCTGCTCCACAGAAGGCAGCTAGACCAAAGACAGCAGCTCAGTAATTTAGATATACATAGATACTGGGACCAGGTCCCCCGCTCGGGTCACCCGGCTGAGAATCAACAGGCTACTGTTGCTTTGTTTCTAACCACTTCCTGACTACAGTTTGGCTATTTAGTCTTTCGCCACCTGGTTTATATTTGATTTGCAGAAATAAAAACAAACAATATCCCTCAAGGAACAACAAGAATACTGCACAGTTTGCAGTTTGTGACCAGAGAAGCAAGGAGCTGGGGCCATACATTCCCTGCTACCTAAGCCACAGGTCACACCAGTTGCCAGTCAATACTTCTGGTTTGAAGCATCTGCTGAACTCTTTCAGACAATTAGAAAGATTTGTTCCATCACTGAAATAGAAAACCAAATTTAAGAATTGTTTAAGGCTGTGTAAATAAACTGAAAGTTCATTCAAAACCTGAAACACAGAGGTCAGCTATTTCTGCAATATAAAGAAAATTAAATTGGGAAAAGTTCTTGAAGTTTGAAGCTATCATTCTGCTTATTTCCTTCACTATGAATGTATATGCAGGAATAAAAGTGGCCCCAAAATATAAAATTTAAAGAACAATATTAATATTAATTTAGCTGTTTCTCTATGGATAGAACAAGACTTCTTATTTTATTGATGACCTTAAAAGTAACTTGCTGAATTAAAAAGCTAGAATTCCTATCTTTTCATGGTAAATGCACGTTGTACTGCAAATAATTGCATTTAAAACTGTAATATTATAAGCATTTTGTAAATAAACAAATCCATTGTAATATTTTATGGAATTCTCATATCTAATAATTTTAATTTATCCACTTTTAATTAACTTGGGAATTACTTCTTCCTACAAAATTAAGTTTCAGGATTAAAGTAAACTCTACAGTTCAAAAGCCAGCTTAAAGTTGCTCAGGTAGCATGTTTGCTTAAAAATACAACTTGTCAATTAAGCAAAATGAAATGACAGCATTTTAAAACTCTGCTTAGAACTTTAATTCCCAAATGAGTCCAGAGTTACCCAAATCTCTTTAGAACATGATTATCATTATGCTCCTTAGAAGTCTTTTAGCATGGTGTTGGAAACCTGAAAGGAATCAAATGGGCACTTACAATCTATCTCCAGAAAGTACAGAGTAAGTGCATTTTATCACCCTTGCAAGCTGGACTGATAATGCTCAGTCCTGGCAGTAAGGCAGGGTAGGAAGAGAAAGAAGTGCTTACGTTGACCACCCCTTTATTTTCTTATACCCCAAAACAGCTACACATCTTGTTCCCTGATTCCAATTCCTAATTAACCGATATTAGGGTTACATATTAGGGGGAAAAACCAAAAACCAAAACTTCTCTGGCAATGACTACACTTATTTTCAAACTGAATTGCAGGGAAAAAAAAATTTTTAAAATCTATTGACTTGCAATTGAAATGTTCACATAGTGCCACATGCATGGCAGGGAAACCAGGGAAAAATTTAATGTATGCTTACATTTTAGCACACACATATTTCCATTTATTTCTGTGTCAGTACTAAAAAATTTAAAGTTAAGCATGATCCAATATTTTAGAATAAACTGGGTAATTCCTGCTTTCCATTTCCTTCTGTGCCTTCTGTTTCTGTCTAAAACCAAACCTTTCTTTACCTCTAAGAAAAAAACTCTCTCTCAAACATTACTTAAATAAAGGCACAGGAGTGTGGTTAGCTCTCAACTCATGCTTATTTCATAAATTCATCCAAACCATTTGCATTTTGGGTTTCCACAACAACCTGCAGGAAAGGTGTACTGCAATTTACATGCCACGTAGAAAGGCAACCCCCTTATTTTTTTGCAACCTTCTGCCTGATATTTCACTCAATGGCCCTAATTTTAATGTGGTGAGAATTTAGAAACTGTGGATGCCCCATAACTGGAAACATTCAAGGTCAGGCTGGACAGGGCTTTGAAAGCAAACTGATCTAATTGAAGACATTCTGACTTACTTCACACCATTCAGGCTTTTCTACATCTCATATCATGCACCTCTCTTCTATTCTGGAAAATGTTACCATGAAGCACCTTGGTTCTAGCTTAAATTTTGTCCTTTGAATTGATCTTCTCTCCTTTGTCTTTCCTGTCCTCATGGAGAAGCATGTCCCCTCCATTTTCTAATAGATCCTGTAAGTGCCTTGCTAAGTCCATCACCTCTGCACACCAATTTCCTAACTCAAGTAGGAATTTGTCCCTCTTTGGGTAAGTGGTCACAGTTGGGTAAACTATGTTTTTTCCCCTGAGTCAGACTGTTCCAAAAAGAATTCTAGTCACGTCTTCTTCCCTCCTGCAGCAGGCCCAAGAGGAGATAGCACAGGTACAGACAACACTTCTGTGTGTAAAAGGCCCTGTTGTTCTAAGCAGGTGAGAGACAGAAGATACCAAACTGGCTAGATTGCCTTCTTGAACCCTTCCAGACATTGTGCTTCCAATCCTGCTCCTTAGATGCCAAATTCCTGCCAGCAGAATGTCCTCATTCATGACTGTCACAAGTACAAACAGGACTCACAAAATAAATGGATTCAAAACTAAACCTAATCCCCAAACTGTGACAGGAGCCATTTGAGTAATCCCTTATCTGTCAGGGCTGTGCTCCACTTCCTCTCCACATTTCCCACCAAAAAGGGCAGAGATGAGCACTGCAATTCAGTTGTGGGAAACTGCTGGCATGGAAGGAAGCTCCAGCTGAGCTTATAATGGAAACCACCTGCCCCTTCACTATGACAGAACAGAATTTCTCATTATATTCCCCTATATTCCTTACAAGACAGGAGATTTTCAGTGTCATGCTAGAAAAGGAAACACAATTACAAAGGATAAATGCATACAAAGGAAGTTAAAAACAAAAGACTACACTTTTTTTTTTATAGTGGGTATGCTCATCACCTTGGTGGGTTAGTAAAACAAAAACATAGTGCAAAATGTGATGGAAAAGAAATAGAAAGTGAGAGTTATTGCAGCAATTTATTTTTATCTTAAGATAATGTCATCATTGTAGACAATATGAAAAAAAAGTCCATCTGTTTTCAATAACCAATGTGTTGTTGGCCTATCAATGTCCCAGTCTGAGTTACCGAAGCATGAACTAAGAACTAAGCACAACTGGCACAAGTCCCTTCACCCTTTCCCCACCTCAGCTATATTTTCTAGCTTGGATGTCACACAAAGCACATTGAATGTCAAGATTCCATGGAAAAATGCATTGTTTTGAGTCTCAGACTTTGTTGATTCAATGCATTTGCTCAGTTTTGAAGATAAAAGTAAAATCAGCTACAAGAAAGAGGCAGATGAAAAAGGTGCTGCCACTCTACAACTGGTGACAGAACAGATGATATCCTCCTCTTTCAAAATCAGTATCACAGTACGAGGCCTGAAAGTAAGAGGGACCTTGTTTATTAGAGGGGACACCGTGTTGAACAGAGTGTCACAGCACTTTGAGCCAAGTCAGGCAGAGATTATTAGGAAGAGATCATTCTAAGATCCCCTTCAAAGGGGGACCTTAGAAGCAAGCTCCCAGGCCCTCAAAGTCATCAAAAAGATGGTGGAATGTAACCTACAACTAAGAAGGGAAAGTAACAGGCAAAGAGATATGCTGTCTAACAAGATTCACCCTGCAGCCTCAGTGGGATACAGTATTTTCTCCACACTCTCTCCTGAACTGTTGTGGAGTGTTGCTATGTACTATTGACTACTTACCGCATTCCACCCCAGGGGTGGCTCTGTTTCAGTACTGGGTGAAGTGATCTTATTTAAACATTACTTAGCTCACAGGAGTGCTGTGAAACTTAATTAAATTAATGCCTGCAAAGTGCTTTGAGGTTCTCAGATGAAAGGTGCTACAGAAATCCAAAGTACTATTAGTGTTTCTAAGGATAGGCGAAGCAGTTTGAATAAACTAAAAAGCTACATAAATCTTCTCTCAAACTAAAAGTTTTTGGAATATCAGTTAACGTGGTTTTTATTTTTGTTTTCATTTTTAAGAGCTCTACAATTCCTAACTCCACTTTCAATTTAAATAACAATTTTACTGGTAAAATAATTAATAACCATACTACTACCTCATCCATTTTCAGTCTCAACTTTCTCTCTTCTTAAAAAGGTGCATTCAATATTTCAAACCTCATCACTGTTGAAGATAGCCACCTTTTTTACCTGTGATACACTATTCAGGCAACTTTATTAGATACAAAACATCCAGGTCTTGGATCTGCAGTGAGTTTACAGTTTTGTAATTAGCAATTAATTGTTATTGGAGAGTTAGCTCCAGTCTCTAACTATTTTGAGTAACAAAAACATGATGAAATGAAAATGCAAGCCGTAACTACCATCATCATCTTGAGTCTACAGACAGGAGAAACAATAGCTTCCAGAGAAGAAAACAATAGCTTGGAGAGAGTTTGAGGCTTTCTCCTCAGCCTCCATGACTGCATTTGGAATAATGCATTTTTTCTATGTCCAAAGTAGGGCACTTAAGAGGTCCTAGTCCTAGTTTCCTTTCTTAAATAATAAATAAATAAATAAATAAGAATAAGAAAAAGTTCAAAATATTATAATCAAAGGGATCTGTTAACATGCAAACTAAGGCCAGCTATTTACATGGCACATAGCTAAAGACTATATATGAAATGCACTTCTAAAAAGCATAAACACAGAGTATTATTAAAGTCATGTCACGACATGCAAAACTTGTACTCAAACAGAAGGTAATTAAATCCCAGAAAACTCATGAAAATACTTGTTCTCATAAAATTCTCATCTTACTTTCTGGGTCAAAACAACACGAATAAATATTCTAAACAGAAAACTGCAGAAATTAAGCTTTTAATTCTTTTGAGATTTGTCTGTCACCATTTATTTCCTTTGCAGTCTGGAAATGAGGGAAGGAATGCTGAAACTCTGTCACCTGCAAGAAAGTACTGAGGGATGTGGGTACATAAAATGATATGGCTAGTCCACTTCAGTATCACTTTATTCAATGCAGACCAAGAGGAATTTTTATTGATTCAGTGCACTTTGGGGGTTTGGCATCTAGTTACAGGTTGTATAACACTACTGTGAGAAACCATTTTTAACCTTGAGTATGCATGACTGCTCATGACTGCTTTTATGTTATGAGGTAACTACACAGGAACAGAGGAGGCTGTGGTTGAAAGGAAGGAAGTCCCAATCTCTGCCCTATATATATTCACTATAATTGCCATCTGCATATAAAAATATGTGCTTAGTTTGAGTAAAACCACATAGAACATACCCATTCTCTTGTAAAAGCACAAGAATACCAGCACCAAGCAATAATATAATGCACAGAATGTTTCAGACAGGATTGCACGACAGTGTAATTTGACAAGCAAATAAACACCTACCAGGCTAGAGAGTATTCTTCTCACATGCAACCACAGAAGTCAGATCTGGTGACTGCATTAGAGAATACACACCAAAAACCTGCCACAACTTCCACGGCAAAAACATTCACCCTATCAGAGCCTGGCATATATTTTTGTTACCTGTGTTGCATACCACCATAGATCAGGAACCATTCACACACAGATTTCCATTCATCCAGAGCAAGAACCCACCTAGGAGATTCTCCTCTCTTAAATCCTCATATGTTCACTAGATATTTTCTTTCAAATATTTATCCATCTCTTTTTTGAAAACTGCAATAATTGCTTCTCTGTTGCCTACTCTCTGGAAGCTCTACAATATTAATAATCATCTGTAAACAGTTATTAATATGTAGAGCTTCTAGAGAGAAGGCAACGGAGTGCAATTTCTCCTCAATTCCTTCCATACATAGCACTTAACTCTTGTCTACATCTCCTTGTTTTCTGCTCCAGACTACAGCTCAAAAAGCCTTTAAAGACACACTGTTCCAATTCCCTTTAAAGTTACACACTTTTAAAGTGGAATCCTTCTTAATTCAGTAAGATCCCCTTCTTTCCTAAAGAACTCAGATCTAGTTATAGGCATACCTGAAACTCCCATATTACTGCATTATCCTAGATGTCCTTTCCTCTGCTGTAACTTTTCTCTTTTGGTGTTTTTCCCTCTTTTAAAATAACATGCATTCCTTACACAGACCTAAAATTATTTCCCGCAGCTATTCCAGAAATTTTAAACAGTTATTTTTACAGTTTAATATAAACAGTATTTATACAACGCCTTCTATCCAGAAAGCTTGAAGAACTTAACACTTTATGCTAAGTTTTACCATATCTCTGTGAACTGCCTCCTTATTTACAACTCTCTTTCCTCTGGGCAAGTAAGACTATATCCACATTACAGAACCAGAATCCAATGCAACAGGGACCAGAAAAACCTATGGGCTGGCTTCACCCTTGGCTGAAGCTCATCTAAGTATGGGCTGCAGCCCAGAATAAAGGTCCACCCTTCCTCCTCCTCCTCCCTCCTCTTGAGCCCCTGCAAACGGGGCTCACACAGCCAAATCAGGCAACAGATGACACTGCTGAAAACAGATATTTTCTTTTGTCAGGTTGCTAATTGTCTCAGCTCAGCTGACCATCCCACCATGCACTGGCGGTGTCACCACAAGGCAGGGAAAACACATTGCTGAGCGGCAAACATAGCTCCTGCTCCTTTCAGCAGGAGCTTGAACTTAAATGATTCAGATGCCTGTAAAACTGCAGCCATGGTGTAGAGACAGGTAGATGGCTACTCTAAGGAGTCATTAATACAAAATGGAGTGCTTACCTCCCGTCTCTTATTCCAGTTGCTTGCTTCCATTTCTTCCTTGTGCTGGTGCTATGGCCCACCAGACTTCACAACTGAGTTATCACTTAGAAGCAGGAAAAGCTAAAGTGATACAAATCACACAAACTTCTTTTCTAATGGTTTAGTGAACAAAGTGCTAGCACATGGGCAAGGCAGGAGCAGGAGAAAGAAAGTGGATCAATCTCCTCTTTCCAGCAAGGAGTGATCCTGGACCAGCTTAGTCATCTCATATAGGCCTACACTATGGGAAAGGGCCACAAGCTAGAGTGTTGAGAGAGCTAACCAGAAATATGTACTGCCTGTTTAGTACTTGCTAACAGTACTTTAGTACTTTAGCTGTGCTTGCAAAGACTTCAGGCTTTTATCTCAAATAGCCTTAGAGACCTTTTGTCCACTCATTGTTTGCCAGTATTTGTTGACTTCCTACTTTCTTTCTTAACCTCTTAGCTTTTAATTTCTTATAATTCACCAATTAAGCTCTGCTGAATATTTGCTGACTCTTACATTCACTAGTTACCCAAACTCTGAATCACCCTATTCTCTATAAATCCTCTTCATCTTCCTTTACTGTTTTAACTTTCACTCAATTTCTTCAAAAGACTTCTCAAAGTAAATGTTGTACTCCTTTTAATTTTGCTAGAAGTGGAATTTACCCAGTTTTACTTTCTATCACAATCATGTCTTTCTTTAACACAGCTCTGAATTTCTAGTCTTCCCCTTGGAGCTAGCTCTCAGAAGACTCAATTTGTTCTCTCTGTTAGTGAAGAAGAGCCACCTCTTTCCCTATCCAAAAATGGGCAGCAGTTGTATTTTACACATCACAAACTGAATGTCATCCCAAGAATAACACACACACCAGTCAATAGAGACCATACAGCTACCAGATGATGTCTTTATTGTAACAAGAGACTGTCAGTCTATAATGGTTACCTCCATTTAAAATGTGTGACAAACATCAGACCAGAAGCAAGATTTAAATTGAATTTCACCTTCTATCTATTGGTTCTCCACCTTACACTTAGGTCTAATTAAACTGTGTTAATAGACAGTGCTGAATGAAACACCATATAAAAAGGGACAGAATAAGAGCTGAGCAATACCCTCAGTAGAAGGATTTGATCCCACGAGGTTCTGAACGCCCAGAAGTCCAATGCATTTAATGTGAGGGTACCAACTGAGCAGTAAATAAATGTATTGCCTCAACAACAATATGCTACCACTGATCTGAACAAATTTTAAATGCCAGGATACATAGCTCTGGTGCCATGAATCCCTAGAAGACTCAATTTACAGGAATGCTTTTCCAGAAAACAGTAGATAATCTCTTGCCTATATGGCAGATTCACTCACACAAAAGCAACTGTGAAAACCTCTCAGGATTGCTCCAGCTATGAGAACCTGTGTTCACCCTTAACTGTAAACTCTTGACCAGTCTTAAAACATTCAGGAGAATGACACAATTGTGTAGAGATAGACACATAGGCTATTGCAGACCTCTTCAGACAATAGGATGCACATGTCTTTAAAGCATGATAAGAAAGCTTCTTTTATTTTTAATTCAAGGATGCAAAGTATTTTATAATTTTAGTTTAAATTTAAGGGCAGTTTAGGTTACTGTGCTTTCTTACACAACTGTCATGCAAAGAGTAGAACTCCAACTTGCTGTCAGCTTAAAAAACCCCCAAAAACAATTTTAATACATTACTACTAAGAGGACAAATTGGCCATCCTGTCAACAGAGAATTCCAAGAAGTTGACTAGTCTCCTTACAAGATGGGCAAAGATGAAATGTGATGAATATGCAGCTGATGAAGGAAATGTATAGTGAAAACTCTTCAGGATGGTACTCAGAAGGCTCTGCCTTGCCAGCTGCCAGAGCTCAAACAAAGCCTTTGATGAAACTACAACTACCCTTGTCTCAGTTTCACAAAAAAAAAAAAAAAAAAAGAGAGACTGCGGACAGTTTAATTATCACAGAACCATTACCATCAGCGGCAGTTTCATAATCTTGAAATGCTGCCATTCTCAAAAGCCATTTGCCTGAAAAAAATCCTTAAAACACAAGAGGCTGTCATACTGTCCAAACAATAGAGCGATTCTTATACAATCAGACGCCACAACTAATTATTCAAAACAAAAACACCCCCCCTATTTTTAAACAAGGGAACAAAGGACGTAAATTTTATCCAGAAATATTAGATTTTAAAAGGAGTAAAAATATCCAAAAATCAAAACAGATGAACAGTGTAGACTTGCCTTTCTTTCATGCTTGTACGTGCACAAAACTGATTCTGTGTTAAAGGAATGAGTACATACACTGTTCATGTTCCTAACAAATGCAATAAAAAATAATAAGTAATAAAAGCAAACTGTAGGAGCTGTTTTGGTCACTTTCACTTATATTTCAAAGGAACTGCCTGCTTCATTCACACTCTATCTTATTTAGGTTAATCAAACTGTATTTTATTTTTTCTTTGACACTTATAAAGATTGCTTCGATAAAGTGCCTATTAAGATAAGTGTTTCAATGTTCTTTCTTCTTACCATTAGTCACAATTTCCTAATGCTGATATTTTGCCAGGATGACAGAGGAAGCAGTTACAAATGCAAGTGATTAGTATGTGTATGAGTGCCTTGACACACAGTTTTGGTCACTTACTAATACAAATACCGAGCTGGCCTAAGGGCATCTTTGTGTCATTTTCCATTAATAGAAAGATCTGAACCCTTTGTAGCAAGTTGCTACTAAGCATTATGTCCTTGACTTCTATTGAGTTAACTTTTCAAACATCTGATGTTTGTTATTCATTTTGTACAGCATTTGGACAGTCTAAAAACCTCAGTAATCAAAGCAATATGCGCATTGGAGAATGTTCTTTTTGTTAGTCTATACTGGTCATATATCAATCATCTGACTATACAGAGACTGGACGAAGTTCAGCTTTTTTTTTTTTTTACAAGACAGATCCATATGTAACAATTATGTATGCAAATAGTGCCTGAACACATGGGTAAAAACCAACACAGACAGATGGCAAAATCCTCAGCCAGTTGAATTAAATAGGGCCAGAATTACATTCCTAAAATTTTGGCTTAAGAAATCCTCTTTGAGAAGGTAAAAGGAGTCCAAAATGCCAGAGTTTATGAAGAGGAGACTCAGAGACTGGAATAAAAACACACTGCCAAGATCGGAAGACAAGTCAGGAGCAGCTAGAGAGGAACTGCTGCAGGAAAAGCACAAGTACAGCTGAAAGTCTGAAAGGACAGTTTGAAAGCAATGAAATGAGGGGATAAAATGGGTGATTCAGGCAGGAGACAGTAATTAACCAAAGCAAATAAAACCAGTGGTTATCAATAGAGGAAACAAGAGAAGAGATGTATCTACTCTGCAGCCCAGTTCATTTGACATAAATGAGTGGAAGGAATATAGTTATTGGTTGTCAGAAGGGGTTCTGAACTTGCAGGTGGTTTTTAGAAGTGCTATAAGCAGTTCAGTGGTGGGTTTGATCCAAGTCTGAAGGGGGCATATAGGACAGCCTTCTCACTTCTGACAGCTCTATACTTGAAGGTGAGGCTCCATTGCCTGGGGATTTCAGAGGTTTGCGTGGTATATGTGGAGAATGGATGCAACAAAGGGAAGCAGAAGCAGCCCAAGACTTGAAAACAGTGAATCAAGTGACAGGAGCAGATTACTGAAGAAAAAAGGCTTGCACCTGGAGGCTTCAAACACCATAAGTAGCAGCTCCTGTTTCGAAGGTGGCTGACCTGCATTAAGACTCAAAGAAATCCTTTGGAAGAAATCCAAATGGATTTCTCTTGCTACAGGAGGGCCCTGGCATTTGCGGTCACTTATGGTCCAAGAGAATATTTTTCTGGCTGACTTGAAATGAGAACAAGGCAGGAAAATTTTCTTTGCTTCATTCTTCTGACCTGGCTGCTTTTTCTGAAGTATCTTAAACCAGCAGCAAAGGTGTGTAAGTAAGCTTCTACAAAAATACATCAGTGGGGATCCATGGAAATCAGGTATGTAACCAAGACCTGCCTTCCTTGATTTTAACTAGTCTAGCTTCATCAGAAGAGGGAAACCTGCTTCTTCCTCCTTCAGTGTCTGCTTTTTCTTCTTTTCCCTAACAAACAGAAAATAAATGCAGAAAGTAATTTGGGAAAGGTGTGCTGTACTACATACATTATCTTTATAGAACACATAATAGCCCATGAGAAGAAACTCTGAAGATGGCTTTAGCTCACTTCCACATCCAAGTAAGTTCTGCACAGCCAGAAGTATGGGGAATTCAAAGGTTGCTTCAGTGGCATCTCCTTCCACACCCACAGCAACATTCAGCCTTGCTCCTAGCAAAACAACCATGTCTAAAGCAAAATGTTTTAAACTCTGTATAGATGTAAAGGCAGAGAGAAAAATAATCCCTTCACTTCCTTGGAATCAGTTAAGGAAGGGATAAATTACAAAACAAATTCTAGATGTAACTAGAGTTGAAGTGAGGTGAACAAGTAAGCCAGCAAGGTACTGCTGGCATCTTGTGAGATATTTCCATGAAGTCTAACTTCTTTTTTCCTCCTTAGGAGACACACAAAAAGACTGTTTAAGCAGCATGCAGAGCCCTAACTAACCATGTTCTGAACACAGTCAAACACTTGGGAGTCTCAGTGGCTGCCACTACACAAACAGTGAAAGCAGACTGGTGTGGCAAGAGATTGCTTATACGTGTAGCAAAGTACTTGGATCTAGCAGCCAATGCATCAATGTCACCTGCAAGAAGGTTTTTGGGATACTCTGCCTGGCAGTTTTGACTGGCCCTGCACTGAAGCAGAAAGCACAACAATGTCTGCATGCCTGGGTGTGTAACTTCCAAGAAGAGGTAAAACACAGTGCAGAGAATATCTCAACAATCCTGATAACAGTGAATTTATTGAATGTTAAATAATAAACCACAATATAGGTGAAATGTAATTTAGACCATCAGTCTTCTACAGAATTCATATACGTGTTAGTTGAACTTATAGACAGTAGGAAGAAAGACTTTTTGGAAAGATACCACATTAAACAACAGAACAAATGCATAAAAATATGCATCCTTTATTTGGGACTTGGCATAAAACTGAAGGAAGGGAGAAACACCACCTTACCTTGTTGACAGAACAGAAATGTATTTAACACTTCTTCGATCTTATATAAATAGTAAGCTTATTCTATGAAGATTTATGACACTAATTCCACTAGATTATTTATTTTAAATGAGGTATTTAAATCAATTCACAAATGGATTGTTCCACGCCAACTTGGATAGCTCACAGGCACTGTACAAGGATTTTAACATAGTAGCCCTTTTGGCAGGGGAGGGGAAATAGCCATGTTTTTCCTTCCCCACCAAAAAAGGCTTTTCTATTAGAAATATAAACTCAAATCCAGGGTGACAGCTCATCTCTCCCTAAATCTAGGCATGTTTTTTTTAAAAGCCTATGAAATTATAAAGAGTTAGGAATTATATACAAAATAAAAATATGACAGAAAGGGAAGCTTTCATCTCTCATGGAAGCAAAGACTGTTTTTGTTGATACATATGGAAAAAATTAGGCCCAATTATATGTTGTGCTTTGGCACTGTGGTTCCAACTTCACCACAGGCTTATTTTTTTCACAGATATACCATTACAGCCAATTCTACCCTTGAACATTTGAACTCAAACCTTGTAACACAGGCATTTTTGTTGCTAGATTACTTGCACCCTGGATGAAATGTTCTGTGTTACCGTTGTCCTATATTTAGAAGTTAAAAAAGGGTTATCTGTATAGACTTCAGAGAACATATACTTATAAAAATATAGTAAGATTAAAACATCTTGCAGATAAAGCATGCTTTATCGCAGGATAATATATCAACTTACAAATTAGATTGTAGAGAGACTGAATGTGATGTGGTAAGAGACAGAATAATAGAGATCATCAGAGGAAAAAATAATCCTAAAGAAAGAAATCTATATAATTTTTAAACAGGACAGATAGGGGGGAAGGAAGCCATGATGAAGACAAGATTGTAACAGTCAAGGTATTGACAGAAAGGACAAAAAGGGTAAAACAGACAAAAATCTGAGGTTTATGGATGAAAATTTTTATGAGGATAGTATTAATTGTAATTTAGGAATGACAATTAATACAATTCAAAAATAGGCATCTTTAATTTGTAATAAACAGTCAACTAAAGGCCTTAAAAACACAAATTTTCATTACATCTTTGCAGCTCTTTTGGAAATAGTGACTTAATTTACAAATCAAAAGAGTTTGAATAAGTGCTAGACCAGTTACTCCATAAGTATCTCTTCTGCTTAGTCTTTATATAAGCTTAATAATATTTTATTATTTGAACAGAGAACACAGACAGCTATCTAAAAATTCTGCATTAATCCTCTCTGCAATATCTGTGAAGATCCTTAATCATAGCTGGGCTAACGACACAAGTTTCCCAAAGATTACAGGCATAAGCAAACATGGCCTGGCACTCTGTAACTTGGAAGAATAAAAAGTCAGAGCAGGCAAGCATTCAGCCATCTATCCATGGTATTTCCTAAATGCCTAATATACCTTGATATACAGTGTCACCCCACTGAAATACTATAGCAATAATTGGTTCTTCCTGTACTTAGACAAGAATGAATATTATGCACAGAAAATGGAGAGGGACATAAAGGACAAAGGAAAAATATCAAATGGAAACATAATGCAGACAGTGAATATTAATAAATTGAGCTATTGTGGCTTGCAGGGGAGGGCAATGAAGTTTTCCCCCCCTATGTAGTAAAGGCTGCTGCAGAACTAGCAAATAATTCTTTTCAAATTGATTAATTTTTATACATGAATACTGCAGGAAAAATTTCTGCAGATTCAGATGTTTCAATTAAATCTTAAAATTACCAAAACCTCCTCAAGAATCAGCCCAATTACATAGCCCTTAGAAACAGTGGGAGCAAAACTGAAAGTCAATAAATGTATCCAACATTTATCCAGTATTTTGACAGAAAAGGATTTTTTTAACATGTTTTTCTGATGCTTGTATAGGACATATAATTTATTTTCTTAAAAATTAATACTGTCCACAAACTACAACGAAAGAAAACATCAATATTATTAAATAGAATCTGAACTTAATTGGTTTGTTTGAAATTAACTCCAGCCATCTTGAAAATACCAAAGATGCTTTTGTGAATACAGTGCCCCTTCCAGTCTTTCACAGGAAAATACATCTACTGTTGATATCTGCAATCTTGACAGTATGGATAATCACATTCTGATAAGATCATGTTGTCTGGGCACTGCAAAATTACAGAGTTCTGTAGTCTGCTACAGGTTTTCCATTACATACATAAAGACAAGAGTAAGCTGCAAATTCTGAAGCAAGTCACCTATCAAGCTGATGACACTTCTCCTCCATTATTCAAGTAAAATTTGTAATTAGAATCCAGAGTTTGATAAATAGACTTGAACACCAACTTTGTAAGATTTTAGAAACTACGTTTAAAAATATTATGTATATTATGACATTAAATAGGTATGACATTAACACAAAAAAAACTCAAACAAACAAAAAAACCCCAAAAACAAAAACAACCCCATACACTACAAATATATGGTCTCTTAATATATCTGTTGCTTATTTCCTATTTCAAATATTTCTGTCTCCCAAAAACTCTACTAAGGAGTTTATGCTTTCATAGAATTTTGAGTATCCTAAATTATGAATAAAAAAATTATGATGAAAAAACAACTTTATTAAGACAAAATTAATTAAATTATTATTATATATTTGACCTGACACACCAAATTTAAAAAACAACAAGTATCATTTTTATCTTTTATCTCCAACCTTATTCATTCCTCTTCAAAACACATAGCATTAAATCATAAATATTTTTGTTGGACTATTTTTTGACTAACTAAAAATGGGATAGCGCAGTAAAGTTATTAAATTAAATCAGTAATGCATCCTTTAAACGTGTATACTCACATTAGAGCAGCCACATTCTCTTACAGCACTGATTATTGATTCAGTGGTATTTGAAAAAAACGACACCATTTTACATTTCCTGGAAAGTTTCCTAGGATGGGCTTTCTCATGAACGATGCTTCATTTAGTAAGAGACCAGACTTTCTCACAGCGGTCTCACAATGCACAGTGAGATTGATGCTGAGAATGGAGAAGCCTAAGGCTATGGAATACCAGGTATATTTAAGAGTGGCAAGCATAACACGATGGCTGTGGGAGTAGCGTAACTCTCTCCACATGTCACTTTCTCTTTTGGAGAAAAATGTTGTGGCCTTTTTTAACAAAATCTTCCTATTCTATTCACACGATGAAGTTAAGCCCCAGAAAACCTCACATTACTGCCACAGAAGTGAGGCAGTGATCCACTGGCTGGATTAGCCTCATGCATCTGGGTTCATTCAGGGAAGTTAAACTGATTAAGCAAAAAAGTTTGAAGACTAATGCATTAAATAACGTTTGTTACAGCTTGTATATTTTTAGCACCCTGGTGGCACACTCTACCATCATCTTAATTCCAAAAAGAGACCCTTCACATGGGCATCCATCCACTTTGGTTTACACACTTTATTTCTCAATCTTAAATATATTCACTCTCACTTTCTTAATCATCCCTCTATACACAAGCACTCTGGAAACAATTCACTGCAATCCTTTTCCTTTCCTCTGTCTCCACAGAGAATTATACAGGCTACAGTTTTAAAGAAAACACAGTTTATGAGTCAAAAGGACTGTTTGGGGAAATACAAAGTAGATGACAGATGTGTAACACAATATGGAACTTGCATATGTGTATGTAGGGGCATACAGGTTAAATTATTGCCTGATGGATTTCCCATGGCAGCAAAATATAGGCAGTCATTCTGACCTTTTAAAAATTGTTCATTGGTGCTCTGGTGCTGAAAAATAATCATTAAAAATTATTTTCTGTAGTAAACAGATGGCTCACCTTTGCAAAGCTCTCAGATGTTCTGTATAATGACTCCTATATTTCCTTACTACCCACCTGCTGGTCATAAGGTAAGGAAAAAAGAGAAAAAGCTGTAGTAGCCCTAATTCTAAGTAGGCTCTTGCTGTCAAACTTTTGGGTTTAGAACAGGTACATGTAATTTATGACAGATATTAGAAGAATGATTTTGAACACTACAGAGAAGCTAAGAGATCTATACTGCATATATATATAATGTACGTAAGGTCATCTAAATCTCTGTTAAGTCAGTGAAAGGCAATCAAAGAAAGTAATCCTTTTTTATTGGACACATCTTTTAGGAGTTTTGCCTAACATTCCTTCTTTTTGGCCTGAGCAGGAAGCCAAAATACAGCATCCTTAGGGTATTTCTACTACAAAGAGAAAATCAAGAGAAAGTTGCATGTTTCTTTGAAATGAATTCTCACTAATGATATTATTTGCCTTTCACCCCAGATCTGGCCTCATTTTAGCTCAGTCTTTGCTTTTTCTGAGGCTCAGCTTTCACTATTGTGTGTCTTACAATTCTCCAGATTCAGTTTGTTTGTCTTCCATATATTTCCACAGAGAGAGGGAAGGCTTATCAGGAATTTTAATGGGCATCTCTGTGAAGATGTGGCCCCAAAGACAAGCTACAGGCCTACTACTGGTTCTCAGTGATCTTTGGGAATGTTGGTTGTGCCACCACATTGCCACTGCTGGTGCCAGCAATGCTGGAGAAGAGCTTCCTTTGCTAAAGTCACATTAATTAACTTGCTCAGACATGCAAACATGTTGACAATAGTCACTAAGACTCCTAAGTTCACATGTTTTGCTAAGAGTTAACATTAAGTGGCAAAATATCTCTGTATCTTGGCAGGAAACAACTTTCACCCCTCACCTCCCAGCTGACTCCACAGAAGTTTTACTTGTTGAATTAAGTCTTAAATTGCAATATAATAGCAGTTCCACAAAAACAAACAAACAGAAAAAACATACACCAAAAACCACCTAAACAACAAAGTCAAGGATTAGGATTTAAGTTTTTTATTGGAATCAGAAAAACACTGTTGAAGAACTTCTCTAAGATGTATGATTTTGGGGCAAAATCAAGAGATAAATAATTATCTTAAATTTACAAAAAAAGTAAAATTGAATGCTTGCCATTCACAGTGCACCACACAACTACAAAAGACAGCACTTGATGCCAAACAAATGATATCCACAGCTCAGACTGAAATTAACTACAGACAGATTCACAGCCAAGCTCTGGAAGATGCTTTCTATCCTCAAGATGCTCACTGAAGCCCAGACACTCTCATGACAAACATTTGTAAATACTGAGCAGTTTTTAGCGACTACCCAAATACTCTAATTTCACTGAAATGTACTGAAATCTGGAACTATCAAGGAGGATGTTTTGGAAATTTACAGGGGGTTTGTGTTACAAATTGCGTACACCATATTTTGAAATGAATGTTAGTTTACCTTTGATGTCTAGGATCAGTAATTGATTTTTCCAGATTCTCTGTAATTAATGTACTTGCATCTATACACACACACTATTTTGATCATGGATTTACTAAATCTTTGAAGTAGAAAAACTCCCTTTTTTAAGCTAACACTACCCCTTTAGTATGGCTCTGGTACAAGACTACTTAACTAATCATTTCATTTTAATGATGTAATGAAAATACCACAAGGCTGTCCTTACAGTCCTAATTACTACTAAAGGGATCTATGAATCTTTAGAATATATTCATCCTGCACTCCATATACCATAAATTCAATTAGCAAGCTATATGTTAATACCTAGATTAATATACTTCAGAAAAATTAATTTTTCATTAGTGACAGGTATACTAAATACTTCATTCCTGTTTGTACCACTTGCCTCCCTAATTATGATTTATTCCAGGGATTAATTTCAAGTCTTTGAAGTAACATAAGATTACTGTTGAGTAGCAAATAGAAGCTAGAATTAACAGAACATATATTTATCATTCTCAAGAAGTTAATATGAACAAGTCTATCTATCTAAAATGAAAATATAGTTTGCTTTTCCAGACAGCAATCATTCAAGATAGAGGCAACAGCAGAATTTTAACCCTAAAATTTTTTGTATTTATTGCTTTATTTTCTCAGCTTATGTATCTTCCTATGTACTACATACCTCATGTCTCTGTGGCTTTTTTGATTTAAGTTGCATTTCATTTTAAAAGGCTCCACACAAAAGGACAAGTTTAAACATTCTAAATAATGAAATTAAATCCATACAAATTTCTGAAGCAATTAAAAAAACTATGCCCCAAATACAGGGTTTTATAGACTTAGCTCAAGTTCTTCTCTGAAGAATTGTTAAAGTAATTGTCTTCCTCCCAAATTTCCTCTTTCCAGGAGTTGTCTAAATATGCTCTTAAAAATGAGCAGGCTGATTATTAACTATAATATTCAAGATCAACATTAACAACTACATTATTTGAGACTGACATTCTTAAAGTAGATTTGCCTTTTTTGAGTCTTTTTTCAACCTGTCAAGAAAAGAAACCATTTCACTGCAAATGTATGAAAGCCGCATTATTTCACTGTCCACCAGCACAGTTTTCCTTTTCTCTTACATTCTATTTATAAATGAAAACAGATGAACTCAATAAAACATAAATCCACAGAATTATGGCTTCCTTTATTCTAGTGGTAAAGAAGTTATACATAATTGGCACATAATTTTATCCAGTGGTTGAAACTTTTTCTTGAAACCGAATAAGGAACCACTCTGTTTAAAAACCTGATGGTTTCATTTCAGTGCAATCCGTCTTATTTTCTGATGCTAGTAAACATGGGTTGACTAAGCAGCACCTACCTACTACATTGCTTGATACACAGAAAAGTTTCTCTATTTCACTCTTTATTTCACTCTCAAACCTAAAGTCCACACCATCACAGTGGACCACAACAACCATTACCTTATCCATAACGAAGACAGGGTGACTTAAGAAGATGGAGGCCAATTACCCTTCCACATTAATGTTATCAGGAAATTGAATGCCATTCAACAGAAAGCAGAACTTTTTCCTCTGTTATGCCAATACAATATTAATCAAATAAACCTCTCTATACATTTAATTTTCAAGTTTTATTTCAGGTATATACTAGAGCTTAACATTTCAGTTTCCTGCCAACACTCAGATATCAAAAACTGCTTTGTTTTTGCATTTGGTTACTTCTGGGTAAAACAACCAGTTACCAAATCTTTACATGTTACATGAGTGAGTAAAAAATGCCAATTCTAAAATGCCAATTCTAAAATTCTAAACACAGTGCACAGTGTTTTGGAAACCCTAACAAAGTAAAAGCAAACATGAAATGAGCTCCACACTAGCTCCAGAAGACAGGCCAGATCTTCAGCTCACATGAAATCAGCAAAAGTCCATTGGCTTCAGTAGAACAGCACTGGTTTTTACATAGATTGAGTTTCTAGGGTTTTAAAAAAGGCACTATTTCTTTCAAAGCACGAGGGCACTATAATACAAACACACTAATAATATTAATGTTTCATTTGTTACCGGCTTTAGTTTTATCTAGCAAATGACTCCATTATATGGGGTAATGGGGAGAGGGGGGAAGGAAGAGTAGGATTCAGGTCCTCATCATGGATGAGGTAATCATGCAAAAATTAGGCATCTACTCCAATAGTATTAAAGAGTCTCCTCTGACAGATAATGAAGAATTCATAACCCCAGAGTAATCAATTTCCTTATATAAGACATCCCTCTTATAGCAGGATGATGTTTCACCTGATCCTACTTTCCTTCATACACTACAGCCCAAGTAGTGAGCACTGATCACATATCTGACTTTGACACTGTAATTGTAAAGAGTTGGTGATTTGGTTATTTCACTTGTTTTTTTCTTAGTGTACCTGATGCTAAAAGACAAATGAATCATAGTGCAGAATGTACATACTAGCTACTACATTATGAAATAACAATTATCAGAAATTCACTTTTTTTTAAACTATGTGGAACAGTATGAGTTGCAAATAGACAGGATGTGTAGCACTGATGTTTTTCAACAAATCAGTGAAGATAAGTTCCTTTAAAATCACAAAGCAGTATTGTTTCCATCTCGAACTACAATATACTTAAAACATACAGCCACCTTGAAAAAATAAAATGGGAAGAGGTTATAAATTACAATCCAGTCATTAGCTCAAAGTTCTTTTCATCACAAGATCACACACAGAATAATTTTTCCCTTTTTAATCTCTCCCACAATTCAAAAGAAATTGGTTTTGGAAAATTTTAATTGCTATGAATACAATTGTGTGGATATACACAGAAATTCTACTTTTCAAGTCACTTAGGTCACTCAGCCAAAGACTCACTGTTTTATAATGCATACCTTGTTGTGTGCTATAACTTGCACAAAAATATTATTCATACAATGTTTGTAATAACATACTTTTAGCATTATGATAATAAACATTGTTAACAAATGCTCTATTAGTTGGCAAGAACAGTACTCCACCTTACACTAGCTACCAGTCTTGCAGAATAAAGTTTTGCTTCTGATAATTCTAAATCCAGAAGACTTTAGACATGTTTTTGGAAATTGGAAATAATTTTTGCACTTGGAAATAAAAATGCTCAGAGAAGCAGAAAAGATAAACACAAAATGAAGAAAAGTAGCATTAAAAATCTGAAATATTATGTTACAGACCATATTAAGATTAGAACTCAACAAGAAGTTTTCAATAGACTTTTTAAACTTGAAAATGTAAAATTTCCTGATTCAAAAACCAAGGATTACAAAAATGCCTCCAGGTAGAAGATACATTTCAAAAAGAAGTTGAATTCCACTATTTCTCCAGATACTTGGGCATTCCCTTCCTATCAATATATTGTCTTCTTGGAGGTTGACTCATTGACTCATTCTATGCAACATTTTTGATTATTAAAATTCACTGAAGCAAAGATAAAAAGTCAAAAATCTCTATTTCCTAAGAGAACTCAATGGCACATCTCTTCAATTGTGGTCTTTCCCTCTCATCAATATTTTATTTAAAATGAAACAATTTCAATAGAATTTTTTTTTAAAAAAAAAAGTTCAAAATTGTCAGCATAGCTAATGATACAAATACATTCATCTGTCTTAAGAGAGCCATGATCATGCCTCTGCTTAGGTCAGTGAATAAATATCAATTATCAAAACATACCCACAGGCACAAATCAAATTAATTTTTCTCATTAAAGTCACTTTGAAACTAAAGCCATCTAAAAGTAACCTGAAAATAGTAACTAGCACTATGGAATCTAATGAAGGCATTTAATTGAGCAGGCATACCTGGACTTTGCATGGATGAACCAGTCCTGTCCCCACAGCTTCTGTCCTTGGTGGGGAAGCTTCAGCCCTGCCCACCTGAACTGGCTCCGGTTCATTGGTATCCTTCCCTTCCCAGAGGTCCCAGACTGGATGCAGTACCAAGCATGTAGGCCACCAAAAATGTGGCCAAGTGTATCCAACAAGTGCCAAGTAGAGGGGGGAAAAAATATGTTCTCTCAACCTAGGGGCTGTGTCCCTGCCCATTGGGGCTCAGTGCTGTTCTCCATCTCTGCCAGGACACGCTGGGGACTCATGCTCAGTGACCTGTCCAACCTCTGCAGGCCCTTCTCACCCCACTGCTCCCAGCCAGACCCTCCTGAGTATCACTGTAAGGGGTTAACTCTTCCAGCTGCAGCACATGACAGTATATTTACTGAACTTACTAAAGTTCCTATTGGCCCTTTCCTCCAGCCTGCTGGGGCATCCCAAATGGCAGCCCTGACCTTGACAGTCTCAGCTGCTCACCCCAATTTCATGTAGTGCACACCTGATGAGAGTACACTCATATCCTCCACCTGATGAATGACAGAGATGTTCTATAGCATTTAGTCCCAGACAAATCTCATTTGTGACTGGCCTCCAGGCTGAACATGACTCATTACTATTCTTTAAGCAGTTTTTTGCTCACCTGTCTCCCATTCCAAGCCACATGGCTCTAACTTGGATATCCGTTCTTTTTGGGTAGTTATAGTGCAGAGCTATGTTCTCATGTCATGTCTTATATTTTCTTCTTCAAAACTCCCCAATTACAAATGATAAAAAAGGAGACCTAAGATATGGAAGCCAAAGCTTCTTTAAGGAATCTATCTTGCTACTGAGCTATACATCATAATCTATATTCCAACATATGATCTATCGTTGGGACAAATAGTGGTTTTAGAGTATTCCTTCAATTTTGCTAAATATTGTCATAGGAATTAAGAAAATCATTGCCATGGGAATTAAGTACACGCAGTTCCTAGTTTCTTCCCAGCCCAGCTTGGTTACTGACTGCCACACTAGCAGCAGCAGCACTTGGTTCAGCAGATTTAAGCTTTATACCTCTAATACTTACAAGGATCTGTCATGGGTGGATATGCAGCTTGCCTTATAACAAGTTGCGCACCTGCTTTGTCAGAGATTTTGTCCAAAAAATGTTCAATATTTAGATCATTATTTCTTTCCAGTCTGAATGACTTGAAAATCTTCTTTCTCAGCAAGACTATGATATCAGCACCATGAAAACAAAGCAGCTAATGAGAATTGCAGTAAATGTCCCATTTAAGGGTCAACTTTCAGTTTTCTAAGAAAGTGAAACAAAACATATAGCATGTAGTTTTCAACAAGAGCCTTCTATTCCCACTCCCCCATTTCTTTGAGCCTTTGGAAGGCTTTCCAATTTAATGGTTACATCAGGACTCTTAATCCCTCCTGACTTTATTTTAAGTGCTCCTCTGATTAGATAATCCAGACTGCATGAAGTTCCATTTGTTTTCCTTGATTAACAAGAAATATCTTCACAATAGTAGAAAGTATGTTCTCAATAAGTAAAGAAAAATGTAGTCCATTAAATAAACTAGGAGATGCACTGAAACAACTTTTGTTTTCAGTTATATACAAGGAGAGACTTATTTATGAGGCATCTTGGAAAAGTTAACGTTATGAAAGAACTGACATTTTGCTCCTGTAGCAAACTTGGGTAGACATAGCCTAGGAATCCACTGCCAGTCGATTCACTTCTTGTTGGGTGTATAGCTTCAACCTTTGTGGTCAGCCATATTAAAATTTTAGCACTAAGAAAATATTACGTTCTTTTTTGTACTTGACTCAGTCACTATTCACTTAAGAATAGCGTAAGCCTCCAAATAAAAAAAATCAAACTGATTTCTTGGCCAGATTGAAACATTAGACTGCCCTCTTGATTTTTAAGAGTTTCTCCTTTTTAGCATAACCTGTTGTAAGGCCAAACAACAAAACAGACCTCTGATCTCCTTATTCCATTGAAAATAATTGCTTTTTCTTTTTTTATACAAGTATTTGGGTGGTTGTCTTGATCAGATACTAGCAAGAAAATAACCTACAGGGGGGAAAAAAAAAGAACGATGCTGAGAAAGCCTTTGATTCTATCAGTGACTCAAAGCAAGGTCAGAAGCATGATCCATAAAGTCATGAGCTTTCTGGTCATTTTTGCTAAAAGAGCATCTTCAAAGGAGAAGAGAGAAGAGTCAGCCAGGAAGCTACAGAAGTCATTCCCAGATGAGTGAGAACTGGCTGAAACTAGAAATAGCCCCATGAGGGAACAAATTCCTAGGGACAGAAAAATCATCCCTGTGTACTCCTTAGGAAACAGAAGAATCACCTCTGTAAGACAATTAGTTCAGCTACAAAAAGTCTGAAAAAAGAGTAAGACTCAGTGGTTTCTGCAGACACAAGGAATTCCTCTTCAGAAGAGAAAGCCTCAGCTCCTCTATTTTTTTTAGTATAGAAAGAAACTACAGATGCTTAAAGAATAGGCTTTCAATCCAGCTTTGGCTGTTAATAACAAGCTGAAATCCCAGAAAAAAATAAAGTACCACTTAAAACCTTTCAAAACATCAGCTAAGATGGAAACAAGATTGAATTGCTACTACTCCTCTTTGTATTCTAGCCACATCCTTAATAAAAATCTGCCTAAGCCTCTGCAGCACTTGGACAGTATTTAAAACAACTAGAAATTCATTATTATGAACACAGATGCTCACTTCCTCTTATGTCATTAATATAACTGCCTATGGAATTCATTGTCACAGAGGAAGAATTCAACAGAATTTCCAGATTAGGCTGTCTATAAATACTGAAAACTATGCAAAGATTAAGATTCATCAGTGGGATTACTCTTCTCTGAGAAGCTACTGAAAAGGTAAATGCTCCTTTAATCAAGCAGCAGGTCAGGTTCTTTGTATTCACTGCTAGCACAAATCCTCTGTGACTGCCTCAGTCTTCCCTTCTGTCATACAACCTCTACTCATTCTTAGAATTAATGTATTACTTGGCTGGACTTTACAGTAGGTAATGAATCATATCTGCTTCTCTCTTGCCACATTATATCCAAGTTACCAGGAAAAAAAGATTAGTCAGGAGTGCAGACCACAGCATTAAAAGAATAAGTGCCTTGGATTTTTTCTTTGTCAGAAACATTACAGGGAAACCAGAGGTTGCCAGGTCACATTAGGAAAGCAAGCTCATTAGAGAAAAATATAAACAGAAGATCTTGCTCAGATGGCCTTGAATGTTGCAAAAAAATCATTACAAGTCTCAAAGGGCATGCCACTTGTGAGTGATTCTGAGTGTCGTCATTTTAATTATTCAAAATTAAATATGTGCAAATCTTGCATAGACACACTCACATACACTAACGTCACAACAGCATAAAACCAGCAATATGATTAGTAAAACAAGATGGGAGCATCTAGACTTGTGTTCACATGCCCAAATTGAAAATAATGAAGTTATAATTTGAATTCTGCAACAGAAATAGATTAGGTTTTTTTCTCCTGCCTGTGCCATCATAAAGAGGTGATAATTCCAGCACTCAACAATGCTCCACAAAGGAAGTTCCAAAAATACCACCATGGACTCATATATCACTGCCCAACACAGGACGTATTTAATGCTCATCAGTGAACCTACCTTTCCTTAACACCTTCCTTTAGTTCCTCAATTTACTAACACATGATTCATTACTGTCAGAAAAATATCTTGAAACATTCAATGATCCAAGTTATTATTGTAATTGGCATCAGCCTAAGCTACATTCACTTTTCCACAGCTAACTGTGAGCATCAGATGTGATTTAAAAGTCCTACATTTGTGAATAGATGTATGAAAAATATAACACTTTTCTGTGACTTCAGTTGACTTTCTGGCTTGGTTCCAGAAACAGTTTGTGCTCTGGCTAGGACAAGTCACAGCACTTTCCTCTGCTGTGTCAAGATCCTATGACACATTCAGCACCTTCAATTCCTATCAAGTTGACAGCACTTTGATCTTCAACTTTATTTCACCCCCAAAAAACATTTGGCAGGTTTGTGAGTAGTCACTGTTTGTTTCCTTCTTTCTCATGAAAATGATAACGCGAAGTCATCGTGTCTGGTTTCTAACCTCGGGTGCAATCAAGAGCTTCCTGAAATTTTTCCATCATGTTGTTTTGCCTTATTTGAAGAATATAAACAGAAATTCGGTCATAAAGGCGAACAGCTCTGCTGTGAAATCTTTGATCCCTTCCAGCAATTTCTGTAAAAACTTACACATTCACATTTGCTTTTCTAAATCACTCACTAGCCTTTCCATAAGGAAAAATAAATCATCTTTACTAATGACCACTAATCATCATATTGGGTTTAAAAAAATTTTTCAAGTCCATTTTCCCTTTGATTTTGTCTTTGGGGAATTGGTTCCAGTTAATACATAGCACACCCCTCGCTTGACTAACCAGCATTGGCTGGAGGTGATTTATCCGACTGCCATTACCTAGGTAATTTGCCATGTATCATTACACTGTTGACCAGTGATTTGGGAGTCCCAGCAGTATCCCTGGGATGTAAAACTAGTGAGAACCTACCATATGAAAGCTGGAGTTATTATACTGCTCCTCTCTGAGCTATTTAAGCTACTTTTAGGAGACCCTGGAGCTTGCTCCTTCAAGTGCAGTATTTATTTTCCATGACAGTTACAGACTTAAAAGCTCAGGGCCCAATGCAAAGACTCTTGTAGTCAATGGTGAACTTTCTTTGCTTCACATCAAGGCTTCACACACCATTCGCAGAAGCTACAGCCACAGTAGGAGCCTGTTCTTAGGACAGATGGCTCAGAAGGGGTGAGCCTTTACACTTCCCCCTACTGTTGCTAACAGCTGGGGAGGGCAGGAATGTGCTGCAGAGCCATTCTAGAGCCAACTCAGAAACAAGTACAGAGGGAGCAAAGAGGACCTTGACTTCATATCCCCAATTTTACAATTTGGAAACAGTTCGCTCTCTTGTTCTTTCTCAGTGTCACACAGAAGATTAATTTGGGGGAGGGGGGAGGAGTGCCTTTTATTTATTTTATTTTAATTATATTATATACATTTTCCCTGGGAATGAGAAATATTTGTGTTTCAATGACAAATTAGAATATTCTATTCCTTCTAAATTTTCAGGATTTTGTGGAGAGAGTAATTGCTACACAAAGTTTGAAAGTATCTGCTGTGACTTCACACTCATACAAATTCTTACTAAGTTAAAAAAAAAAAAAATGGGGACCCAGACCATTCAGGAAAATAGTGAGTAACTTCTGCAAATTATCCTAATTCACAAATTAAGAATTTAAAAAGAGGTAGAGCCTCCATTCAAATATCTGATACAAGAAGTTTTAAAGCAACTTTAGGCATCTTTTATACCACAGTGACTGTGAATATTACTTTTCTGTGGTACAGAGACAGTTTACAAAGCTCTGAATCTGAGATTTATCCATTGGATTTGCTCTTTACTTAAAAACCTCATTTTGTACATTTAAAACATCTGTTGTTCTGAAAGTTCCTAGCAACAAGGAGGGAACTAAATCCAAAATCAAGATCATAATATGGCTAAATCACTCCTCAGTTTTACTTCTGTATTAAAGCTGCTTTGGGGTTTATGAGCCAGAGAAAGTTTGTCTCATTACAAAAAGGAAACGAACATACACTTCAAAATTACTATTTAGAGCACAGATTGTCATCAGACGAAGAGCTAGTGCTTTCAGTAGGTAGAACAGACTAACGTCATAATACTGAAAGCTATCAAAGTAATAGGATATAAAATAAAATAAAAATTAATAAATATTAAAATAATATTATTACACACAACTATTTTCAAATAATTTTGCCCATTCAACATAATAGAGATTATTCTGGTTTTACAATATTAAATATGAATTTTCTGTCTCAAAAATGGTAAAAACAAATTATTTTTAAGACCAAACATCCAAAGTTCTCTTTTTTCACTATAGAGGTATTGAAAAACTCAAAGTTCTTTTATAGCTAAAGAAAAACAAGAACAATAAAATAAAATCATTAAAAGGTACCTTGACTTTTTTCCCCCGAAGATCAGAAGGGGAAAAAAAAGAAAAAAAGAAAGAAAAAAATAAACTGATAGAATTAGATTAAGTATGACTTTTATATATGAAGATATATATTTTTCATGTAACAGAATGAAAACAACTTCCTGAAACATTTATATCGTCTATTTCCAGACCTTCACACATCTTCCTGGCCTTTCTCTTCACTCTAAAGCTGGCTGCAGGATCTTTCAGCTTGAATATCCTTGTTTCACACCTGCCTTACAACAGTGACACATGTTCAAGTTATTACATTATGCACGTGTTCATAGGACATGCCAGGAGTTAATGTTTCTGATCTGTAAAGAAAACAATGGCTTCCTATTACCAGTTAACCAATATATTGTGCATGTGAGTGCACTGTAGCACAACTGCTGGGAAATTTTATGTACCACATACATTTCTTTGACCAGTGCCAATATTTCCCCCTGTGAGTAGCTTTTACACTCCACTTGTACAAACTCTTCCAAGGATTGCTCTACTTTATTCATTCCACAACCCAGATATAAGCACACCATGGGCACAGCAGCTGCAGACAATCCTTTTTTTAAGAATTCCACCAAAGGGTCAGCTATGCTTGTTAAGATATTTAAGGTGTCTGTTCTATTTAAACCAAGTCTAAAATAAATTTTTTTGAATGGAGTCTAGTAAGAGAGAACAATTCCACATAAATGAAAAACATATGGAATTGTTCAAAAGGTCAACTATGTAAAAACGTGTTATATACTGTGTTTATAGGTATTTTATTCACAGACAAGGCTGGCATTGGGGTTTTATTGATATCCTGGTGAAAAGCACATTAATCAAAGGGTTGCAACGCCTTTTTCTCTGCATTTTAATGCAGACCATGAAATAGCACAGTAACATACAATTATTTTTGAAACATATTAAATTGTATTTAATCTATATTATGTTTTGATTGTAAATCACTTCTGGCTTTGTATCCAGATATTTACAGGTGACCTGTATATATATGCCATACGAACATTTCTGAACTTCACTGCTGAGATTATAGATCCAAAATCAGAATCCTATAATATGCCACAGGCTCATCTCCACTCAGAGGTGCTGAATATTTTACCACAACTAACTAGATAATCTAATCAAAATAGTAAATTCACTATCAGATTTTTCTGTGTTGGGGAACATTCAAGATTTGGCCATAAGTAACCAGTCTAAGCCTAAACATGAAGGTCCAAAGGAAAAAAAAGCTATTGCATAGAATAGACCTTGAGATTACAAAAACATTTTCGCACAGAAACAACTTAAGAGGGAAGTTTGTGCCTGCACGTGGATCTTTTCTTTCAGTGAAACTAATGATGTGATTGTGAATAAGATATAATTCAGGTATGATGTCTGTACATTGACTCTATCGATGCAGCACATTACATTTAGGTTTGGCCCTAGAAGTTATGCCAGTTCTGTACAGGGTAACCAGTCAGAAAGTGCCTGGCTTTCTCCTAGGTACCAGTTAGGAACCTCAGTATATGGAATTCACTTTAAACTATCACCTTGATAACTGTCCTTACCCAGCTGCACCTTTACTGCATTTAAGGAACTAGGAGCTCTATAGGGAATGCATGAGCAGCTACAGGAAGTTGTTAGCTGCTGGGCTCAGCAGTCAGAAATCTGCTTTCCATTTACACCTGCTCCTGCCAGAGCCTGTAGAACAGAAACAAACCCTTCCTTGATTGAGGTTAGGAGGTGTAATAGTAGGTGTGATTGTAGAATTCAGAAAACCATTTATGGGTAATGTTCTTTCTCAGTCTATCTAAGAAGCAACCATGGATACTGGGTTTTGTTCACTTTAATTTTTTTTTTCAATCAATAGGCATACATAGTGCAAAAGAGTCAAATTTTATGAGAGATACCTAGAGTATAGATTGATCTATTTGCTCTCTATACTTCTACCTACAATAGACACATTCAATATATAAAACTAGGCTACATATGCACATGCAATAAATATTTATATTAACTAGAGAAACAATATTGTACAATTTTCTATTTACTAAATTGAGATTTAGATCAAAATTTTATCCAAATTTTAAAAAAATAGAAGAATCTTTCACCATAGAAAGCATTGTATGTGCAATTAAATATTTTGCAATGGACACAAGTGAGAAGAAAATTTGAATACTAAATATTTAATTTTCAAACTTGGAGGGAGAGAAGGATATAAAAAAAGATAAAAACTGAAATTAAGATCATCTTCTATGTATATTAATTTCATTTGAAATATGTCCAAAAAACAGCCCTTCTTTTCAGAGGTATTATAAAAACAATATTGATCTATACAATTTCTGAAAACAGCAGAAGCCTCAATAAAAAATACATGGGCTGCTCAAATTAATTGAAATTAAAAGGCAAAATTTAGGGTCAACAGGTGCTGGAAATGCTCCACTCATTTGTACTCATGGAAAGAGAAGATAACTAACCCTCCAATCTCAGTGTTAACATCCAAATGACATCAACTCCACCATTCACATAAACAGACCTTTCAGGTTCCATGTAAGTACTCAAGTAATTTCCGTTCTTTTTTTTTAGCCTTTGATTTTTCCACCAAAAATGTAAGGTACCTATACACCTAAGCATGAACCCACATGTCCATAAAAGTACATTCAGAATTGTAAATGGCAGCATTTACGACATTGATTTGAGAACATTTTGTTCACAGCACATCCTGAAGTAGAGGAAAATGCATGCAAATTAATATGCTGCTTTTTAAAATAGCTAATAAGATTTATTATTTGCTTTGGTAAATTCTTTTCATGAAATCTTACAAGATTTATCTTTTAAAAAATATTTTTCTACTAAACATACCTATTCAGATTTTTCAATCCTAAATGCTAGAAAACACCCTCTGCATCCTTCTCATACTTATTTCAAAGACGTATCTACTCCACTATTTTCACTAATTATGCTTAGCATCTACTCCAAGCATTGAAAATAAATCTACATTCCCTGTTTCTTCTCCAGTCTTTATACCGTTAAAAGGATTTTTGATCCCTTAAATATGATAAAGCATAAACACATGTACACAGCACTTTTGTATACTCTGAGTATCAAATCGGTAGCCACTGAGTAAAAAACGCATTATAGATTTAAAAATTCTGTAAAGCTACTGAAAGCACCCTCTAGGAAATATTAGGCATGTTGATTCACATTAGTCTTCTCTTTGTTTCCTATATAATTATTTACATTAATGCTGATGTGCATTTATTGACTATTTCAACACAGAAAAAACCCCTCACCTAAGGACAACAAAATTTTTCTCTCAGGATCCATAATCATAATCTGAATCTATAATCAATAAGTGGTATTGACCACTAACTCACTAAATGGTTATTTCATATATGTCAGGGACAGATGAAGCTTTAGTGATTAATTCAGAACTTTCTATGTGCAAAATGCATATCTCACTTTCTTCACTACTTTCTTCCTCTTGTTCAACTAAAACTGAGACAATTTCAAGTGTCAAACATCTCAGAAGACTGCAGCTTCAGGAGAAGACTGTAGCTACCCAAGGTTCAAATTACTTCCTTGTGCCCCTACTTGGGCTTTTTTTCCTGCTATCCTTGCTTGGCACCAAAATTCTATGGAACAGTTAATAAAACTGTTCAGAAATAAAACTCATCTTCTCTCAGAAAATTATCTGTAAAAATGCATCATTCACAGTTGCTTTATTAACCTAGGCCAGATGAAATATCGTATTTCAGGTTATCACAAGGGTTAAGTCACAGTCTGAATGTACCTGAGCTGCTTCTTAAAATTTGCTGTGCAACTGTGCACACACTTCCCATATCTATGCCTGTTCTTCCATTCTTCATTTTTCTTGACCTTGAGACAATCATTATCTATAACCAACAAGTTATATTATTATCTATAACCAACAAGACTACTTTCTAAACTAAAATTACTTTCTGCTTGGCCACGATTTCTTCTACTGATATAATTTTGACCTCCAAACTTCTTAGCAAGTCCCATTTCATCAGAGAATGCATAGATAAAATTTAATTAAATGCTATACACAAACTACAAACCTTAAACAATTCAAGCAACAGTTGTCACTGATATTACAAAATTGGTTCTAATGGAATCCAGTTTGGTAAAAATACAGTGCCCAAGATGAACGATCAACCTTCTTGTGATGCACATATAATTAAATTAATATGCCAGTGTAAGCTTCCACACAGAAATATGTTTGAAAACAGAATTTCAATGAGGGTGAACATTCAGCCTATAAGAATACAAAATTTGAAATGCAGGAGAGATTTCAACAGAGAAGCAAAACCCAAGCCATTAAACACTGCCAGCAAGGGGAGGATGATATATATGAAAGGAAACACAAATAAACTGGAGTTCATGGAATTTTTCAGACAGAATGAAAACAATGTAAAAATGGGACAAAGAATGAGAAGAGTCACATAGTTCAATCACATGGAGTAGGATTTGGTATAGGGCACATTTGCAACAGTGTTCTGAAGACTGAAATTTCACAGGCTTACTTTCTGGGATTTGAGTTGGATAAGATTTGCAAAAGCCCTTAAAAGCAACTTTGTTCTTTTGAATAAAACCCCAAAACTCACATTAGTCTTGAAAACACACTAACTCTTGAAGCATGCACTTGAACCACACACATTTTATTCCTTACAATTTTCATTTAACCCATTTATGTGGGGAATGGGTGGCCTGAAAGAATTTTTGGAAGCCTTATCAGAAGACATAAAAAATACAGATACTGGGAATAGGAAATCTTATAATGAAAAGCATGACACACGGCATGAAACCCTGAAACCAGTTTCCCCAAAACATCTGGCTTTCTTTTGTGGGATTTTATGTCCATAATAATAAATAAGTCAGGTTTAGGAGTGCCAGTTTATTAACTATTTAAGAATGTCTAAGGCACAGCAGCTGCCTGAATCTCACAGTATGTCCAAATAGACCGAATGTTCCCTGTTGGTAACAGTATATTCAAATACAAGTATTACTATTATGGATTGATACTAATAAACACAGGTTTAATTTTAAATGGGGTTTAAAATCCATTTCCTTCCCTTACCATTTGTTATTTATTTTTTAGCTACTGAATATTCCTGGACAGTTAACAAAAATCTTAAACATTTCATCACTTTGCAGTACTGTTGAAGGCTTCGGATGTAAAAGTACAATATTTCTGAATTAAAGTCACTTTTTTGGAATCAAGTACATAAATACATACCATGTCTGTATATTTTTCTTTAGAAACTTTCATTTTAGTTCATGCCTTACAACTCATCAATTTCTATCATCTGCTCTGAGGCTGAGGAACAGTAAAAGAACAGTCTTTTAATGTCACCACTCCTTACCCTCTTGAATGCACTTTTCTCTCTTATGAGCCCATGAAGATGATTAAAAAGACAATATTTTCAATCTGGATTTATTTTGAAAATTTGTAAACTCCGTTTCTGAAATTAGGCAATCTTCACAAGCAACTGATGATGATTTTTGGTCTTTTGGGTAATCATTTTGGATTAGGTCACTAGGAATTTTATTGCTTTAAAGGAAATCTCTGGGTAGCAGGAGGACAGTCGAATTGTTAATAAAACTTGTTTTAGAGAATAATTGTACATCAGGTATAGCATGGAAAAGGAAAAGAAGTTAACAGTAGAGCTGTGAGTGCTCTTTGCTAAGAGCCAACAGCTATAAACGGTTCTCACAGTCTATTTATCAGGCTTTTTAGGTACTGGAATTTACTTAACTGCTTCCAGTAGCTTGGACTAAGTAAGGAAGCCATGGAAGAAAAAACTCCTCAAAAAAAGCTGCATATAATCACTGTAATGATTGAAAAATGAGATGGGTTCTCTGCACATGGCATATAAAAAGACAAATACATAAGTATCTCTATGTTTGCAAAATATGCATATCTCATAAAATATTCCAGTGTCATTGACTAGCCTTCTCAAAATAAGAAACAAGAATGGAAAAACTTGTGGCATATTCTGGGGACCCAAAAAACATGTTGAAAAAATGATACCTGCCTTCTTCCTGTGGTGAGGCTGAATCCAATCCAAGGAAAAGACTTTGAGCAGTATGCTACAGCATGCATTCTAGGATTTGGCATATGAATGGAATTCTTCTAACATTTTTGCTATGATATAATGATGTCAATCAAAACAATTCAAGCCAAAAAGAAAGTAGTTTTCTTTTACAAAATATTTTAACCATCTGGAATTTTTTGAAAATAATTTTATAATCCAAAACACAGCCTGTATCAAAACTAAGTTAACTAAATGGAATTTTTCTTGTCCTCCAAGAATTATCAAATAATAAAAAAAAATTCCTTTAAGATTATCAAATCCAACTGTCAACCTAACACAGCCAAGTCCATCACTAAACCAGGTCACCAAGTGCCACACTTACATATCTCTAAACACCTCCAGGGATAGTGACTACCACTTCTCCGGGCAGCCTATACCAATGCTTGACAGTCCTTTGAAGAATTTGAAAGAAATTGAAGAATTTCTTCTGAACATCCAATCTAAACCTCACCTGGGCACAACTTTAGACCATTTCTCTCATCCTATCATTTATTACTTGTGAGAAGAGACTGACTCCCACCTTGCTATAGCTTCCTTTCTGGTAGCTGTAGAGATAAGGTCTTTCACGAGCCTTCTTTTTTCCAGGCTTTAGCCCAGCTTCCTCAGCCATTCCTCATCAGATTTGTGCTCCAGGCCCCTCACCAGTTTTGTTGCCCTTCTCTGGACTTGTTACAGCACCAAAATGTATTTTTTGTAGGGAGAGGCCCAAAACTGAACACGGGATTTGAGGTGTGGCCTCACCAGTGCCGAGTACATGAGGACAATCACTGCCCTGCTCCTGCTGGCCACACTATTGCTGATACAGGACAGGATGCCATTGGCCTTTTTGGCTACCTGGGCACATGCTTGGCTCATGTTCAGCTGCTGTTGACCAACAACCCAGGTCCTTTTCCACGTGGCAGCTTTCCACTACTCTTCCCCTAGCCTGTAGTGCTGCCTGGGGTTGTTGTGACCCAAGTGCAGGACCCAGATCTTTGCCTTGTTGAACATCATGCAATTGGCCTCATCCCATCACTGCAGCCTGTCGGGATCGAGTTCTGTAAAGTTTACTTGATAGCTGCTCAGCTAGCCACTATTTCAGTAAAGGGAGCTCATGCTCCCTGAAGGGCTTGCTAGATACTCACCTCAACCTCCTCATCAGAAATGCAGAAATGCCCACCTTCTCCAGACCAGCTCACAATCTGCTTCCTTAACTTATTTCAGACAAAACAAGTGAGCTTGACTTAAGAATTTAAGCAGTAGGATTTTGCTAAGTAAGGTCGTTTCGTCTGAAGCAGTTTAGACAGCATTCAGAAATTAGCTCCACTCACAAACTTAAATTGTTGCTAATCTCTGACAAGGGGAAAAGGAGGGGGAAGAGGGAGACAAAAAAAAATGCTTATCTGTGAAAATGTTACAGTTTATTTCTTTCACTGAGAGGCAGAATAAGAATGTGTGTTTCTGATCCATTAGAAAATTGCACTTGTGAATTCTTAAAATGCATATTTCAGGGAACAGAAATCTTTGGGAATGAAAGCCTGTCCGGATTGATTAAGTCATCAGACGCAAAGTGTTAGAATTGCCGGTCTTGTTTCCCTGTTTAATCTCTTGTTGAGGAAGTCCCCAAGGCACTCTTTAATTGTGTTTATACAGCAAAGCAATGATATATCACATGTGGCAGTACAAAAATATTTTCATACTGATTCTATAGGTTTGCACAACTCTGATTAAGGTACTTTTCCTGTTTTAACTTTACAGCTTAATTTTCAAATTTAAATTTGAATTTAAAACTGAAGACTTGCAAAATTTGCACTTACACAATTAAAGAACACCTTAAAAAATGACACTTGACTTAGTTTCATTTTTATTCCATTTTCTTTTACATTATATAAGATGTCATACAAATGTTTACTGTGAATTTCTTTCACATACCTTCACAAACAAAAGCAAGTCTGTTCCCCTGGTGATCACCCATTCAAGCAGCAGGGTACACAAGATTAACTGCAAACCTATGCAGAGTCTTAATTCCCAGTATCTCTTAAGAAATGCAGACTGCAGTACTTTGCTGTTTTACTCACTTGTCACAATGCTTCACAGTTTCCAAGTTCTTTTTTGTAAAGCCTGACAGACGTATAAGATTTGAAGTATTTGTTTTGGTTTTTGTTTTGGCTTCTTAATAACTGTATAATTCAACATTGTTCAAAAGAGTCTTGGGTGTGGCCAAGAAAAACCTTCTAATGGTCTCCATTGCAAATGGAAAGGCAAGTAATTCAAATTGGAATCTAAAAAAATTTACAAATGTTTTTGAAAGGAGCACCAACTGAAAACTGTTTTCTATTGTTTGAGTAGGATGAACTACATTGGAAGCTGCTAAACCAGACAAAAAAATAAATCCATTCCCAATAAATACTTGAGTTTGTACTTGTGTTGCAGCACTGTCATGTGAAAAATGTTAGGATAACTAAACTGCAGCCCTACCCCCAGTAGAACTAGTTTGAAGAAGGATAATTTGTTTGGTTTTGTTCCCCATAAACAGGCTCCATACACAGCATTGTACCCTCCATACAAAACATTGATTTTTGCAAACAAGGAAAAGGCATCTTAAGCCTCAAAAGTAGAAACAATTATGTAACAAATATTCCTAAAAGGATCTCAGGTTTTGTTTGTGAAGTTGCAGCTAACAGAGCACTGTAACATCTTGTTTTTATCTATTTTACTCACAAACATATCCATTTTTATCTACGTACTGTATGTATAAATGTTTATAGATAATGCTACATACTACACAACCACTTGTGTAGTATGACTGAGACTTCAAGAGCATTAAGCATTGTTTAATCTATTCTGAATTTGAGTAATAATGAGAATCACACCACATTTTCTAACAGCTAGCATATATAACATGTATATATTTTCAGATATGGTTTTATCACAGACAAGGTACATAAGCAAGTAAAAGTTACTCAGGTACGTTCCTATAAATTGTGCTGACTTTAGGATCACATACAAGACAGGAGTTGGACCTCCTATAAATTACAGGCTTTTTTCAGTTTTAGAATACATTATTTTCACTAACATTTATGGAGTTCAAACAAGCAGCTAACATGAAACACTTCTGTTTGAATGATCCCATGTAGCCTGCGCAGAGAGCTCTAAAAACTGCCATGAGTATTACACACCACACTTCTGACACAGCAGTAGAAAGCTATCAACAGTTAATCCCAACTGGTTTCTACCACTGGCAAAAACACCCCTCGAAGTAAGATGTCCTTATTTGTGTTTATACCATGTGCCACTTTCATACTGTGACAGAACATATCAAAGGCTTTGCATTATTTTTAAAAAGCAGTTTAATAAAAGCAAATGAGCTACCAGCTTTTTTAAAAAAGAAGAGTTCTTGGCACCCAAATTCCATTACATTTCAAAGGAATTTAAGAGCTCAACTCCCTTAAGGTCTTTAATGTAGGTTAGCAGCATACCATTTATCAAAACAGTGACTATTTGATCCCTGCTTGTGTAAAAAAAAAAGATAGGCACCAAGAGGCAGCTTCAGCATCCTAAAGTTGGTGATTTACATATATCAATTTAACCTTATATGTGGTGCCTCCACAGTCATTACCCAATAACTACTTTATTGCTTCCTGGCTGGGGCCTCCTCCACTGTACCAAAGCCACTAAATAATACACTCAGGCTCCCACATCTCTTCCACATCATGGATCTATCACTGGATCACTAACCCAGCAGTTGTCATCCTAGGATGGGAATAGTTCTGAAAAATTTGACTAGACCAGGTATGACTTCTCTTTCTGAAACAACTCAGTAGAATTTTCATAGTGTACTATTAGATCAATTGGGTGCACCTAAACTAGTTTTTTTTAATATATCCACTGCACAACTGTAAAAATACTCCTAGCACTGCACACTGCCTCTGAGGGAATGAGATATTTGAAAAGTGGATGCTCACATGTTTTTCAGGATACCTTCATTCTGAGCCTAACCATGGATGGCTCTTCAATGCCACCTAGGCAATTTTTCATCAATTCAGCACTTCTTTTTACACTGTGTAGGAAAAGCAGCTGCCATTCTTATTGCCCAAACAGTAAAAGCACACAACTTTTAACACAAAAGCACAGAATGGGAGGTAACTATTCCCTCAGTGTAGATCAGCAAGAAAGAAACTAACAGCAGAACCAAGAGGCTGACCTCATGTTGTTTTGTAACATAAGCACTTTCCACCCAAAGGGCAAAAGTCAAGGAGAGTTTGATTGTGGAGTCAAAATAGTCCTACTGCTCTGTTATTTTAGCCTCCCTTTCTTCCTCCAGATTATTCCACTCAACATAACCTACAGCATTTAGTGATAAACCTGCTGGCACACAATTTATAGAGAAACAACACTTGACACTCTTTCAGCTACTTATCTTTTTAAGCAGTGGAAAGAAAAAGACTCCTACTATATATAGTGACTCCTTGGTGTCTAGCCTTCCCCTCCACCCCCAGGCCTGTCTTTGGTATGTACACAGGACATGATGGTTTTAAGCAGAGCAACAGAGAGCAGTTCACTTTCCCAAAAGGACATAATAGATGCTTTTTCACAGCTGAAGGCCACTTGTAATGCATGGTTGACTGTGAAAAGTAACTGTGAAGCAATGATAAGATCAAGTATCTTTGACCATATTGAAGAACCCAAAGCCATGAAGTTTATGCCACTAATTGAGAATTAGGATATACTTGCATGATGTACAACCAAATCAAAGATTATCCCATTATAAAAATTATGTAAAGCAATAACAAAAGCTTTTTTTTTTTTATAACTAGCCAAGTATTAGAGGAGCAAAGGGGAAACAAAAAAATTGCTAAGTAGTAAGTAAACTACTTTCCTGTTTTCATGAATCTGGAAAACTTCAGTGGCCAATGTGTGGAAAAAAATCACAGAAAATGTGAAAGATATTTTTTACTTTGTCAATTAGTAGTAAACATTATTTTTCCAAAGGAACACGTCTAATATTGTATATTATTAAACTACACAGTGCAAAAATAAGTATTTCTGATCCTATAATCAGGCAAATTAATGTATGGAAAATTAAACACTTTAAAAATTGTAAGCAGCACCTCCAGCACTAATTCAACTAATCAAACATTTCCAAATCAAGTTTTTAGAATATCAAACTGTTATTCCAGTACTGATATACCCAGTAATCAGAAATAAGACACTTTCCCCTCAATATTTAATTTGTAGGTCAATGTTAACCCCCTTCTCAGATTGGAGACAGAGCTTTTTATGGAGTCATGCAAAGGTCATATGAAGTGCTGCATTTGAGCTTCTTTATTTGTGTCCAGTAACATGAGCAAGAAAGAAGGTAGATTGCAATTTGAAGGATTGCAAAAAAATCCCAAAAAACCAAAAACCACAACCAAACCAAAAAAACCCCACACCTACTGAAGCCTGAATTCTGGGAAGGCAAATTTCTCTGCCCACAATTTTATACATCTCAAACCAAAGCAAATGTGTTCAAATCACAATTGATGTCCACAGGAAAACAACAGTTACTAATGCACAGAGAACTCTGATATAAACCAGACAAAGCAGAATAGCATTGATTTTGCGTAAAGAAACAAACTCAGAAAAGAGTAATTTAAAATTCATCAAAATTTCAGAAGTTTCAAAAAGCTCTCTGTATTTTTCAATTTGTTGCAGCTTGGTCAAGAAAATAAGAAAAAAGGCTGTCTTCCATCTACTACAACTCTGCTTCTATTATAGTTATCCTTTTATCTTACCCAGCTTGTATATGCTTATTTCCTAGACAAAATAATATTTTTTTTGATCAGTTACAAAAAAAACACTAAGAAGAAGTTACACAAAAACACATGGATTTACACATCTCCAGACTCTCTAAGATAGAAAAATATCAGAAAGAATAATCCAGCTAAAAGAACTATGGGCTCTGCGTGCCTATATGGGGATGACACAAGTCCATAAGAACCAATCTTTGTGTAACAGGCTGAGTTTTGAGAACTGAAATTTCCAAAATGAGTGGTGTTCTGTTTTTTAAAACGGGAAAATGGATCATGTTTGAGTTAGAAAGCTACAGATGACATTCTTTTTTATTCTGCAGTTCATAAATGTGTCTATAAGGAAATGTGCTTTTTTCTTTTTTTTTTTTTTTTTAATTTTAACTACCTTTTAAACAGTAACTCCCAGGTGGTTTCAAAACTCAATTTGTTCACAAACTATGCTCAACATATGGTGACTATTGAAGCTGACCATAAAAAAAAATTAATCACATTAAGTGCACTTGAGAAAGATGTTGGCCTTCTAACCAACATAATGTAGAACTTTCTGCAAATGTTTCTGCAGCACAGATCTATCTGCTTTTCATAGCTTTCTATGACATATTAAAGGACAAAACTGAGCAAGGATAATGTTATCCTACAACCAATTGTACAAAAAGTGAACCTACAGACAGTGGCAATAACTGGCTTGGCTCTTACATCAATAGGAGTATTCTTGTGTGCTGTCCATGTGCAGGCTTTGCAACTATGAAAAAAATAGCCAAGGGACTCATTTGTATCCGTTTTTTGCAGATGATACAATTTAATATGAGGATCCATGGGGTGCATAACTGTAAATCTTTGACTGAAAATTACACATGGAGACAGAAAGCAACAGAATTATTGAAATAGCTTGAGCCTAACAATGAACATCTCAGAGCTCCTACAGCATCAGTACAGAGTGCCAAATCCATAAATCACTAGCCTGAATGAAAATGAAAATGCTTTATTTGTGTAAAAACATGAGAAAGGATGACTTAATTAGAGAACAAAACCTTCTCTTATATCCAGTTGATTTATATGTTTTTCTCATCCATGAGACAAAAGAATCTTGCATTACATTTCTCTGCAATAAAGGGTATGAGTTATCCTTCACTACCACAGTGAGCAAAAAAATACATAGAAGGGCTCAGGAAAGTTACATTTAATGATATCCCTTAGATAGTCCATAAAGTAAAACAACACATATTGCCATTTCATTAATCCCACCCATCCTAACTCTGCAAGTATATCAAAAGGCAGACAAGCTTACCAGCATCTTAGCACAGCTTTAGCAGAAAGAGATGGCCCTGAGTCTCCTACTGCTAAGTGATAACATTTTATGGTATTATGTAAAGTATTTTACAAAGTTTACAGCACTAAATAATAAGCTATGAATTAATACATTTATATAATATGATCATACTTTCATAGAACAGAAACATACATTTCTCTGTGCCATTTCATCCCACCCACAGAACTTCTCACTAATCTGAAAATTCTGCCTGTCTGTGGTCTATGTTATGCTGAGGCTGGAGATCATCAAAGCACAAGCTGTCTTCAGGACCTAGAATTTCATACTTTTCTTTTTCTGAGTTCAGGCTATTTGTACAGCCTGCCTGCCCAGCAGAAATGAGGTCAAGCTCCTTCAATGCCTCCTTTCTTATCAGCACTAGTCACATCAAGATTATAGAGGCAGGTGAGGTCAATAACCCCATGGACTAGGCAGCATGTTTAGTTTTCCATATTTCAGGTGAGTAAGCCTAGGATGTCTCAAAGTTTTCTCTTAAAGGCTGTGACTGTGTTACACTAGAATTGAGACTAAAGGGGAACACCTAAGCTCAGATGGCAAATATAGCCTTCTCTGCACAGCAGGTGCACACAGAGATTCTGTATTACCATTCTCCAGTAAGGAAAATAATATTCTCAGGTCCCTAATATGTGAAACTTAAAGGCAAGAATCAAACTATCTTAGGCATTATACCACTACACATGAAAGCAGACAGAGCTAGTTCCACCTGTGTTCCTGCACCACTATCTATGGCATAAACCTACAGAAACATCTAAGCATAAAACACAAGGTTAAGACGTGGTGAGTGGAATTTAGGTTACCTAATGATTTGCTGGAGTCAAGTCTCTCCACAGTGCAATGAAGAAGAGCTTAAATAATAAACAAAAGTTTTTAGTATCAGCTATTGGTGTCACTTACTAGGATTTAGGCAGCATGTATAACTGAGCAAAGCATGTGTGCATTTACCTTCTCCAGTGCCAGCCTAGAGGACACACCATTTTTTGAAGAAACAGGATACAGGAATCAGTTTCTAGTTGTAAAACTGAATAAAACCCACACTGTGCTCCTCCTAGAATACTAAAATGCCAGGTTGTTGGTGATTTTCCTCTTTTAACCTCCCAGTCCAGGACACATTAGGCATTTCATGGCTTCCAAAGCAAAATTTTCCCAGAAGCATTATCGGAATTGAGCTTTTACCACCTCCCCCAAAATGAAGTAGTAATTCAACAGTAGAATAGTAAGGCTTAAAACATGCTGCAATCACTGCTTTGCATGCATATTAATGCTGTCCCCTTGTATTTCATTGTCTTCTCTATTTCCACTTCCTCCCTTATGCTTTGTTTTCTGACTGAAAGCTCAGGCACAGGCTGCCAGGCTGCTCTCCGTTTATACAGCACCTACTATAACAGGGTCACAGCCTATGAAACAAATTCCAGTGCACTTAAACACTATAAACAACTACAGCCAACAGGCCTGTCAGAGCAAATTAACGGAGTATGTTTTGGTGACACATGATTCCCAATGGCTTCTTAAGCAGTTTCTCCTCCTGATTTATGAAATCATCCAGTTTTCCACAATGAACTAGATGGCTGTTGGTGAAAATTATTGAAATTCTGCTTGACTTATGCAAAGCACTTTACAGGCAGATCCTATGCTGGTGCAAGCTAAGACCTTCAACAGCACAACAACAACAACTTATATCACCGTCTGCCCCCTCATCCACACTGACCTCAGCCCTCCTCATAAACACTCCAGTTTCAAGGGTATGACTAAATACACATTCATATCTGAGTTCTCTCTTTTTTTTCTCTCTCTTTTTTTCATGTGGAAAAAAAACATCTATTAGGGTAGGATGCTACAGGATATAGCTACACTCAGTGAATCTTTATATTTTTGACACTGCACATACCTGTAAGTGGCTCTAGTGGGACGGGAGGGTGGAGCTGGGAAAGGGAAGATTGCAACTCAATCTGCACTCCTCAGCTATCAGCAAAGCCATCCTCATGTTTCAACCATGAGACAGAAATGGATGGAGTATACAGGACCTCACTGGCATTTAGAAGATTTTTCCCAGCAATAGCTGGTTGCTACAGCTTGGTCTAGACATGAACAATTTAAGTTTCCTTGTAACCCCTGTGGGAAATGTCCAGCTGTGAAAACTGCTGGAATTTCCTGATAACCACAGCATCCTGCCTTGTAGTTTAGAATAAACAATGTTGACAGCAACAGTGTGCCAGAAGTAGACCTTACCAGTTTGCTGCAGAAACAGGGAACTTCCACCTACTTTTCACTTTTTCTTGTTACAAGAACTGATATACATATCATGAGCCATTCCTGCCACACTCATTCCCATTCCTGCAGTTACATAAGTGAGTACAAATAGAAGAACAGAGAATACACAGCAAAGCAGGATTATTTCAAAAGCTTATACCCATTGTTATATACTCTTGTTTCTTTCACTATAAGGAATTATGACAAATTCTATAATCAGTACTGTTTTCAACCAATTTTTAGAGAGTAATTACAGTAAATTAAGATTTCATGTATTGTATAAAATCACGCATGGGGAAAAATAATATTTATACACCTCTTTTAACCCAACTTCAAACTATGGGAAGCCAAATAATCAACTTTTGACTGTTCTTTTCAAATCAACATAGACTCTGGGGTGCATTGCCAGAAAGATCAAGAGATACAACAACTTCAAATGTACATACCTCATCTCTGTACACACTTTAAAAAAAATTGTTACTAAAGATTATATTATTGGTGTTATGTTTTGAAAAACTAGAACTCAGAATTTTATACTACACTACTTTTAGTCACATCCCCACCTTTATGTAAAACTTTAAATATATGTTGAAACTTATTTTATACACTGGGAACAAAGTAACAGACCAAAACTAAAAAAAAATTCATGTCACCTACCCAAAAATAAGCTTGCATTTCTTAACATGTAAAACCCACAGAATTTCAGGAGGGTTTGTTTTCCCCACATGACTCTACAGATAAGTGATCAGCTCAAGTATCTGCATGTTCAGCCATCATTTGACTGAATGTGGTAACATGAGCATTAGCCACTATGCATTGTCTGTCCTTCCTATCTCAGGTATTCAAAATTTCAAAATTTGACAAAACCATACTTTAGGATTCCAGGAAACTCCTGCATATACATCCACCCAGCCTGATTAGCCTGCAAAAACATAGTGACAACTATGAAAGACAAGTTCAAAGCCAGGTCAGAAGGTAACAAAACTCCACGTGAAGAAGGATCAGTTGAGCTCAGCTGCTTTCTCCACGATCAAGCGACACAATATCGTGTCTCTTTCTTTAGGACTATGCCCAATTCCTGACTCTCTTTTTTCAAACTAAGCTTCAAAATCCAAATACAAATATCAAGCAGCAGATTTGCAGCAAGTGAATGGTGACAGCAGAATCAAATAGAAACAAATGGACAGGAACAACATCAACTGCTTCTAGGGGAAAAGATTTGCAGGTCACCAGCTACCTCTGGTCATGATGGCCAAAGGCAAAGAGATGAACAGAGTTGGAAGATGAATATGTATCTTGGTATGGTTGTATCAGAAAAGGCATAATGGAAAATGGAAACTTATTGGCTAGCAGCCAAGAAAAAGAGAGAACAGATATATTCAAACCAGAATCACACTTATGAATGCTTTTAGTTGGATTAAGCCAGGCAGCTCATCTCAAATTACTTTACACTACCACGGCGCTTCTGTGAAGTAAAAATCCAGCCCCCAGTGTCGAAGTAACAGTGCCAGACACACCAAGTCGCTCGTGCCTTCTGTCAGGCCATTAAAATGTGCTATAGGTCTCAGACCTGGTCCAGGAGAAGAAGTTTTATTTGACCACCCGAGCCAGCGAAGGTGGCAGGCAGCGAGTGTGTGCTGATGTCTTGCCACAGGGAGAAGTTGAGTCACTGTTCACTGTGCCAGCTGGATTCCGGCACGAGTTTAATAAACTGGTTCACTGCAGTGATCATGCCTGGTTGCTGCTGGCACCAAATGCTTTCATCTCTAAATGTCACAGGCAGGTTAGTGTGGCTTTTCTTTTTTCTTTTTTTTTTTCCAGTAGGTGAATAAAAATGTAGAAATTCCAGCTACAAAACACCAGCAAGAAAAGAGAATAGGAAAAAAAAATCTACTCTTGATGTTTGTTGCAGAAATAAACTGGCTCCATAATTCTAGCTCCACATTAAAATAGGGACAAAAATAAGCCTGTCCTCTGTGGTCAGTCATAATTGCTGAAATCTTGGAATTATTTTCTGTGCAATCATTCTGCAAAGATTTTCTTGGAATGGGTCAGGGAAACATCAAGCAAGGTGGTAACTTCTTGTCAGACAACCTGAAGAAACATGTCCAAGCAAGTGAGAGGTAACCAACTTACCACTTGCCAGGAAAGCTGCACGTATATTCTACTAAAAATTCTCAATAAATGCATAATTGTAGTGCCTCATTGCTTGCTTAATTCCTTCTCTGGTCGGGATTGATCAATTTTGAACTCTATCACACTTCAGAAAAAGAACTAATCTCTACATGGGTATAAACCCTATTAAGACCTTTCAGAGCTTTTTAACCAGATATTAACGTTCACATTACAAATTATCTCATCATAAATAGGAACAAGCAACCTCAACTGCAACATTTTCAGGAGGAATATTTAAATCTTAGTACCCTAGTAAGCTGAAAAATATGCTTAGGTCTCACTGCTCCCAAAGCTTCCAGGAAACAATTTAAAGCCACCCCAAAATGTTTGTCACATCCAAATGTTGGCACCAAGTAGAAGAAGGACTTCTATAAAATTTTGGGTTATCTGTTTTGCTGTGTCACACACAAAAAAGGCCTATGATAAAGAAAACTAAGGTGAAGGATTATTTTTCATTCCTCATCTATCAGGTTGCACATGTCTGCTGACCATTGAACTTATTTGCAAGGGCAGCAGGGAACAATAACAATTCTTCAACAAAGAAGGAAACAGAAGAGTTATAGAATCACACATAACCCTCCCCAACATCCTTTTAACAATCAAAGGAAAAAAGATAACCATATTTCCATTGCGGATAATGAAATTTGAGATTCAGGTCATCTTGTTGCCTCCTTGTTGGCAGAATTAATTTAAGGAGAAAGTCATAATTTCCCACTTCAAATATAAGTGCCACAATCAAAGATAATTTACACTTTATTTATCCTCTTCCATCAGAGAAACAATACAGATACAATACCAGACTTCTAGAAATGGAAGGTCATAAATTTGATCATATTTAAAAGGAGAAAGAAAAAAAAAAAAAAAAAGAAAAAAAAAGTGTATGTTTATACCTTTTCCAGCATCTAAATAGGAAAAAAATTACTTGCATTTCTCTTATTCATTCTGGTTACAGGTCAGATGTGTCTCTCAAGTAATTTGCGTCACCCATGGCCTCACTAAGGATTGCCAAGCCTTTACAAGGCTGTTTCTCAGCTTTGGATATTGCCAACAAAACTGCTTCAAGTGTATTTACAGGGAGATGTGAGGAACTTGTGTATTATAATATTTGAGTTGTGTCTGGAGCCAAGACTTAATAAGGTCTTGCTGTTTTTTGATAAAAGCTATTTCTTTAGAAATATAACACAAAAATATCTTTACATGGACAACCAACAAGTAACAAGAGAAACTGGACCATTCACAGTGTCACAGCCAGTCTAGACAAACATACAAAATCCTTTGCTCCATCTCACAAGGCTCATTATATAAAACCATACAGAAAACAAACCAGGACCGAGTAAGCATTTCCTGCCAGGAAAAATATCATATGGCTTACCAGCTGCTGAGGACAGGAGTCTGTGAATTCAAAGAAGTAAAAAATTACGTGATTCAAGATCTAAATGTCTCCTCAAAAAGAACAGGAGCAGAATAGTCAAGCAGTTTAGCATGCCCAGGGCAGGATGTATTAGCAGGATTAGTGGAGATGACTTATGCTTGTTCTGCAACTCAGAGTAGGAAATGCAAGCACGTTTACATGCCTGCCTCAGTGCCTTCTTGGACAGGACATCAGACCTCCTAGTGACCTTCTAATTTCTCTTTCCTAAACCCATTTGGACATCAAATTTTTGGACTGCAATTTCTTTTGTTAATTTTATGATAATCCATGTTAAATCAATGATGTTGCTTTATATGAACAGTTTATTCTAGAGTGACGGTAGTAAATTTTTACCTCATTAGACAGTGAGGGGATTTGGGTGCTACATTTTAATTAAACAGGTTGACTGTAATCACAGCTCTGAGACAGATGCACAAATTTTGGCTTAAACCAAACATGATAAAATAGAAACATAACAAAGAAACTTCAAGCCAAACATTCTTTGTCATTATTTGCACAATAAAAATGCACTAACATAATTTGTCTTGTATAAGAAATTAATTTTTTTCCCCATTCTATGGATTACAATCAAGTCTGACCTTCATATCAGGTCCTAAGTAGCTGCCTCTCTAACCAAATTCCTTCAGAGTTCCCTGATAAGCAAACACTGGTCCAATATCACACCTCAAATGGTTTTGGTTAGATACTGGTAGCCTGGCACTGATTCTGCTTTTCGAAAAACTTTTGAAAAACTTTGGAAAATTTTGGAAATCATGTGGTTGGGAGCACAGCAGCTGGTGGTGGAACACCAACTTGCACCTTTTCAGCTCCACTGAAGTATTTTGTGATGATCCAAAGCAGCATTTGGACGTCATGTGTAATATATACAAAAGACATTATCATTGCTTATTTACCTCAGAAAAAAAAACCAGATGCTTATGTCATCAACTGCCCTGTCTTGATACTTTAAAAAAAAAAAAAAAAGGCTCTATATTCATATACAGAAGCTGTCTTTTTCAATACAGAAGAATAATTCCCATAATAGCAAAGTTTTAACAAAAGAACAATTAGGCTTTGAAGATTCATGGACTCTGCATACTGGAAATCTAAAATGTCAGAGCTATTTACAACGATTTGTAAAATAGGTTCTTAGCCTTTTTTTTGCCCACAAGCCAGAGAAGATACATGAAGTTATTTCATTCTGAAATATTATTGATCACTGAGGTTCTTCCTATTCCTTTGAACTTCAAATGAAAAGAAATCATAGACATCAGTGTTTAGAAGAACTCAACTTTTCAGAGTCAAGGCAGTGATTCAGGTTATACCTGAATTTTCCCCAATATGTTCCTGTAATTAGTGAATTTGTCTTCCATTAAGTATAAAATACATCATAAAAATATCATGGTCTAGCATACTAAGTGTGAGATTCATGTTAAGTAAATTCTATATTTTGGTCCTTAATTCCTCCTTATATTTATCTAATTCATGTAATGTGTCTGCTTTAGCTTCTCCCTGCCTACATACATCTAATTACCATTACTTGCATCATTGACCATTTTACTGACAAATGAATCTAGAAAATGCTTATGCTCAAATCTGTAGAATGAACATGGAAAAATCCTCATTTAGACAGTTGCTTCTGGTAAAATACTGTGAAAGTTCGTTTAAGACACTGTGTGTCAAGGAGTTAGCGTCATTTCTGGGACAGGAAATAAGGCAGAGAAACAAGCACATCAACTGAGGTTGAAGGACAGACACTGATTCAGGGATTCCTCCAAAGAAACTAATAACAGTGGGATATGACACCGCCACAAAGCATCTGTACTTGGCAGGTGTTCTTAAGTAATGACAGTTAAATGCTTTGGAAGCTTTTCTTTTCATTGTCCTTTTTTCCTTTTCTATATTGTGGAGGTGGAGCAAACACATTTTCTTAATTCTGTGGTGATCAACTTGACCAATAGGAAGTATGTTTTACCCCAGAATTCAAAAACAAATGCCTGCATGCCCTTCCACACTCCAAACGGCTCTAAAAGGATACAGGAAACATGACATCAGTATGCAAATATTGCTCAATTGAAAGCAGTTTTGGGAGGCTTAGGTTTAGACCCTTTTCTCCAAGATAATCAATGAGCTTTCCTTTGTTGCATGTCCCAACACCTGAGTAGATGAAAGTACATAAAAATGGGGAAAACATGAATATAATTCAGACATCTTGGGTGGTTTGGGAGATAGGAGAAAGCCACAGAATAAAACTCTTCACAGAAAATGCAACTTTCAACACTTATTTACTGCTTTAAATGTAGTATTTTCTATCTACCACAGTGACAATTTCCCATTCTGGTAAAACATGGCTTTTAAATTGAAAGCCTGTGTAGCAATTAAGGATTTAAAGTGATAGTATGGAATCTTTACTTGACTGATTACATCTACACAATAGATTTTACAGTGTGCAAAATTGAAGAAAACACAAAGGTAAAAACATATTTTACCATTCATCTTCTGATGATTAATTCTGACAATAAACACCATTTGCATCCCTGTGGGCCTAATATTTTAAGAGTATAAAAAAAATATAAAACGGAAATAAAAAAGTATAAAACTGAACAAGTTGTGTGGCACTTGTCATTTATTAGAAAAAACTTACCCATGTATGAAATTATAAAAGAGGAAGGTGAACAAATGTTATCAAGTTTTGACTGAGCCTTCTTGATCAAAAAACATAACCCTCTGACCTTTCTTTTTCCCTTTTTGCAAGAAAGTTATTCCATACAAAACATTTCTTGCAACTACTCAAAGTTTCTAAAGGCTA